>NC_087208.1:54203068-54273392 GCF_015104395.2 Macrobrachium nipponense
ACGCATTATCACGCAACCCCACCTCATCTTGTACGGAGCCATTAGCTGAATTAATAGATATATCCACATCCATGCCTATTGTTAAAACTGTATCTGAACAGGAAGACCTGGGTTGGAGCGCTGAACTAATACAGACTGAACAAAGAAAAGATCAGCAATTAGAAAAAATAATAGATGCTTTGAACGGAAATCCTAAGGAAAAGGAATATATAAAGTATACGCAGCAGAATTATATAATCAAGGATAATATTCTGTGTAGATCCGTGACAAGGAAAACCCGCAACACCCCACAGGTGAATAACGACCAGGTAGTGGTACCAATCTCACTTATACCAACTGTCTTAAACTGGTTGCATTCCAATCCATTACATGGTCATCCAGGGTTCTCTATCATGTCACAGAAAGCCAAATCATTATTTTATTGGCATACGATGCTTACAGATATAAAAAAAACACATAGCTAATTGTCGCACTTGTCAGGAAAACAAAGGGCACACAAAGACATCTGTCAGCCTAGGGGCTTATCCCATGCCCAATCAACCCTTTGAAAGAGTACACTTAGATTTATTAACAGGGTTTTACGAGTCAGACAGAGGAAATAAGCACCTCTTAGTAATCATAGATGCCTTGACTCGATATACAGAACTGATAGTGAAAAACTAAAACCGCGATCGAATGCGCTAGGAAGTTTTACGAGTGCTACATTTGTAAACTTGGAATTCCTCACATGATAATCTCTGACTCGGGTGGAGAATTCAATAATCATTTCCTTAACTCGTTGTGTGAATTCCTTTGCATAAAGAAAATCAATACCATAATCTACCACCCAGAGTCTAATGGGCTAGTGGAAAGAGCTAATAGAAAGGTTTTAAACATATTGAGAGTTACACTCGGGGGATTGGACCCAAACTGGGATATTGCCATACCTGTGGTCCTATGTACACTTAATCACTCATATCATGTGTCTATTAAAATGTCGCCGCACGAGGCACTGTATGGTACCCCAGCTAGAACGCCTTTCCATGTATTTACCCCTACAACCCATTTATCAAATCCCCTAAAGGATGTTATGGATGTAAGTATAAGTCGATATAATATACTTCACAAGAATTTAGAAGAATCACAAATCATAATGAAAAGAAATCATGATAAAATAGCTAAGCCAACTAAAACATATACCGTGGGTGACAAGGTATACATACAAGTATATGTACACAAGGGACTCAACTACAAACTGACACCTAAGTTTGAAGGCCCGTTTAACATTTTAGAAATATTAACGGCCAATAGATTTAAAGTTCAAAACGTATCCCAACCCCCTGATAAGAGAATAATACCATTGGCACATATACGAAGTTAAAAGAAGGGTAGAAAGGAAGAGAGGGAAATTTTTGTATCTATAGAACTTGTATAATAAATTATGTATATATAATATTTGTATGAAAACATTTTTTTTAACATGAGTAATTACATATATTTCACTCATTGCAGGTTTCCAAAATGAAGCTTATATTGTTAGGAGTGGTACTGTTCGTTCAGACTTCTTTGTCGTGTGGGAAGAGCGCTAAAACAAAAAATATAAATTTTTCACATGGCACAATTATTGAAAGAACAGAAGACGTTTTCATTACAGCAAGCAATATAGTTATAGAAGTTGATTTGCAAGCGATTTTCCTGCCAGAGGATGACATCATTAACCTAAAGAGCGACTTGTCGAGGTTCGCTGAATCATTGAACCAATTGCATCAATGTCATTTTCCTTTTAATCCAGAGATTTCGCTAGCACAAACACTAAGCGTCACGGAAATGTTATCATACGACTTGCAAAATAAAACTGCCGAGGCAAAATGTCTGGCTCGAGATCTGCTGATGTGGCCTGTGTGGTACAGTAGCCTAGAAAGACGTAACCCGTTTATCTTTGCTGCACTAAACGTCTTTGGTTCATTGCAAGTTTAGGCTTAGGAATTTCAAATCGTCTTAAAATTAATGATCAGGATAAGAGAATTGAGTTTTTGCAACATGAAAACGAATTAGTTTTTTCTGAACTTCGTAAACAATTATCATCAATTGATCAACTTATGAGTTTGGTGAACGAACATTCTTGTAATATCGATCAGATTATGGAAGTGCAACACTTGCTGGCAACGTTAGCGTATTATAGTTCTAACGTAGATCATATCCGTACCAAAATTTCACATTTTATTGAAAAATCAAAAGACTATGTGGAAGCTATCACGCTAGCCACAAAGGGTGTTTTGTCGCCACATCTTTTGCCTAATAAAGATCTGACTTTAACTTTGGAGAACAGATGGGAGAAACTGGGTTACGTTCCTTTGTTAGACGTCCATAAGATAGAATTTTATTATAGTTTAATATCAGTAAGCATTGAGAATTACAGGATCATGATTACCATTCCCTTTTATTCTTCTGATGCCTGGCAAGCATACAAAATCGCACCGTTCCCAACTTTCATGACGAATAACTCAAGGCCAGTAATATCCAATCTGATGGGACACGTATTGATTTCCCCTGATAAGGAAACATATACGGTCATCAAGGACTTAGATAAATTCACTCACTGTTCAGATGCCATGAATAATAAAGTCTGTACAGCTGACTCCTTTGAATTCCATCATATATCAATGGATTCATGCGAGTTAGGTATAGTGCTAAACGGTTCTCTCTCCCATACACACGAAGGTTGTCTGAAAAAACTTTATCCTTTTGACGATAATAAGTTCAATTACAGGCTGAAAAACGGATCGTGGATGCGATACGACAAGGAAGGATTTCAAGTCTCGTGTCCAGACGGATTAACGGCCTACTCCCGGATATTCGTTGCCGCTGACGGATGCATCGGAACGTCAATGAACTACATGGTCCGTGGAGTTAACACTATCATACGAGAACGGGCTTACTTCGCGAATTTTTCGTGGCCTAGCACTATCATCCCAGCATTACCTCTTCCCTACAATGCGAAAGTGGCCCATTATTTAACGCAACTAGCTGAGATAGACCACACGTCAAGGACTTATGCCGAGGAGGATCTGCAATTCTACGTGTTGCTGGCCGTGATATGCGTTACGGTGGTGATTCTCATCGCCGCTAACATATTTGCTTGGCGTAGGTTGAGGCAAACACAGATGGATCTTCAGAGGAACGTTGTGCCCCGCCCAGACAACATTCCTATCGTGCTAAAAGCGTTTAATATTAGAGCTATTTGAAATTGGCCTTTCACTTGACTCGGAGGAAAATTGTTTGGAATTGAGTTGTGTGTGAAAAGCAGTTTGTACACTGGCAATATGTATGACAAGAAACTCCGAGACATTGCATTCCATACATGTATCTATATAATTATAAATATGAAATGTTTAACAAGTATCATTAAGGGCACCTAATAAAAAATTGAAGCCCTATATATTAAAATGTCGGTGCGTGTGTACTATCCTGGATTTATATTTGTGCACAATCATCTGATTATAATATATATATATATATATATATATATATATATATATATATATATATATATCATATATATATATATATATATATATATCTTTATCTGGTAACAACTATTCTTAAACGGTTACCTATTATCATATCTGAATTATATATCTTTATCTGGTAACAACTATTCTTAAACAGTTACCTATTATAACCATTCATGTATACATGCTAACCTTTTATTTTATATGGTACCATTCATTCATTTAATCACATATGCATTTTAGAATGTAATTCTTATGTCATGCAATTATCAGCTGAACTATAGTACTTCTGTTGTGTATGTATCTCATGACTAACAGTATATATAACATATTCCATATGCCATTTATCTTGAACACGGATCTGTATTTTCCATGCATTATTCTTTACTTATGAGTATTTCTATTATGTATGTATTTTTTTACATATAATTATTTGCATATTATTCCTTAATCACTTGATTATGGCTAGGACTAATTATATACTATCACACTCCTATGAAACATATTTAACGTAAGCTTTAATGTTCAGTGCTTGGCTGGTAGCTGACCGAGCTAATGTAATGAATACATTATCAAATACAGATATTTTCCATATCTGTAAATAAACCCATGACCTAAGGGGTCACTGGTGAGGTAGGAGTGTGATATGTAGTCACAACAGGACGTAAACTAGACCATGCCATACAATATTCATCTCTTGTAAACAGGTCACAGCACCTTCCATGAGAAGCTGGTGACCTATCACCTGTAGATGAAACACGTGACTTCTGAGTCATATGCCCATGTATCTGTTATTTGTATATGCTGAGATAGCTATCGTCAGCTATCGATGTGACACTCTTTTAAGATGAGTTCTCTCCTCATCTTCCAAGAAGGCAGTCATCTGACTAACCCTTCCTATACTCCTGTGATGGATAGGTTATAACTAAAGTTGTTGAAGTTAAACTCAGGAAATAAGTTGAAGTCATATCCCCTTACTCTGAAGAAGAAACAAAATCTACTTGATGTCACTCAGACGAGAAAGGGAAAAGGAACCACAATGCTTGCGTATCACAGTCGCGAGATCTAACATACAACTGGTCGCCGTCCTATACCATTATAAATGGTGGACAGCAGACAGTTATATATACTGTGTCATAAGCAGAGTGGAATATCTTAACTCTTATCTACCACAGCCTACATAAAATACAACTTGGGAAGTTGCGAAATATAGTAAAAAGAGTGGTAAGGGTAATAACTGGTCTTGCAATGCTGTACCTATCGCTTGAGCTGCAATGTCTCCCTATATATTGAAGCTAAAATAATGCTTAAAATATGTGTAATGACAGATCTGAGTACTAATTAAATGGCGTGAACACATGAATAGCTACTGCAGATGGACTCAACTTTCAAGCCAAGATGCTATTCTAATGTGGGCTTTAGCTAGACTCAACTTTCAAGCCAAGATGCTATTCTAATGTGGGCTTTAGCTAGAGTCCTTTTATATTTTCTTCTAAGAGATTATTATTATATATAATAATAAATTAGCTCCCATCCGATAGCAGGAGGACTGAAAGTGTCAAGTCGCTCAAGGAAAGTTTTAGATAATTATTTCTGAGTGCTATAAATATAATATGGACTACTCCGTATAATAAAAATAAACCCAAAAATGCCTGTGATGAATTGAGAGAGAGAGAGAGAATTTGACTTAATTGTCTCTGATGCTAGTGCTATGACTATTAATATGGACTACTCTGCATAATAAAAATAAACCAAAAAATGCCTGTGATGAATTTGAGAGAGAGAGAGAGAGAGATAATTTGACTTAATTCTCTCTGATGCTACCGTTTTCTTTTTCTCGTTCCTTACAGAAAACGTAAAAAATGTTATTTGGTAAACTTAAATAATTTTACCGGAGATGTTTTGAATCATTTCTCTTCTATCTTATCGCACACATTCCAATTTTTTTTTTCTTTTTTTTTAACTTCTTAGTGTACTTTCTTCCTAGAATAATTTTATGAAACGTATTTTTAAACCATGGGTAGCAAATATGATTAAGAAAGAAATACGAAAATTTTTAGGACAGGGCTGACAAAAGTGAGATGGGGACAACAGGATGCTGCAAAGAACCTCAAGTACTACTGACTACAGTGCAATGCCTGAGATGCACTGATGGGTTATTTGGCAATAACCCCCAATAGGGAAAAGTAATCTTACAGCTAACTTTAAATGCTCGTCAGATAAGAAGCAACTAGGATACGGCCTCTCTGGTTTTGGCTCTCTGACAAATGGCCCATAGTCCTCCCCAAATTCATCCTATTCTTCCACTCTTGTCAGAAAAGGCATAACAAGCACATACAGCACACAGGCATTTAAGGAAACACGTCCATGGTTATCGTCTGGTTATCCCTCTGAATAGTCCAGAACAAGGGATGACCTACGAATTCCTACAAGTCTGGTATCCTCCTGGGTCTCAGCTCACCTGTGCACTTTGCATCAACGACCTGTCATCAGATTGGATGACATCATTGCTGGGGGTAATCAACCTGAAAAAATACAATGAAACTTGTATGTGAGAAGCTTATGAATAAGGGAATCAAATGCAAATTCTAGCTTTGTCAAGAAATGAAACAGTTACTTGACAAAACTAAGGACAAAAACTAAACAATGCAATCATTAACTCATCCTGCAGTTGACTAAGTGGACAAAAAGTGAAAAGAGCCACCGTTCAAAGAACCACAAGCATCACATTTACATTTATTGCTGACAGGTCCAACTTACATGTTTTCCACTCTGGGAAAATTACTATTTACAAATATGTGCAAAAAGCAAAAAATAAGGGAAAACTCCAGCACCAATCTATGAGAAATGAATTAATCATATAAAATAAGCAAGGGGATACGAAAATAAAGAGAATGTCAACAAAACTCTTGCAAGTCAGATTACAGGTCTTGAAGACTTTGGACATGCACATAATGACCAATTCCACTAGGTAGCAGAAGAGTTTAGATGCACAATCAAGAGAGATGAAACCATAACCTAGTTTAACCTTTACATAATAGTTTACCTGTATTTCAATTTTTTACTTATAAAATTATGCTATTAAAGAAGCACTAGGGCACTTCCAGCCATTCAGCAATCAAGACAGCAAAAAATTTAAATTGGAAGATAAAAGAAAAGAAGTGGGGATGTTGGTAAAGTAAAAGGCTAACAGTGAGTGAAGCTTTGGGCTGAAGGGAAGCTGCATACAACCTTTAGTAAGGTAGTACAGTGGCACCTCGACATACGAAAGGCTCAACTTATGAAAAATTCGAGCTACGAAAACAAATACAGGCGGTCCCCGGGTTACGACGGGGGTTCCGTTCTTGAGACGCGTCGTAAGCCGAAAATTGTTGTAAGCCGGAACATCGTCAAAAATCCTAAGAAAATCTTACTTTTAATGCTTTGGGTGCATTGAAAACTATGTAAACTGCATTCTTATGGCATTTTTCATCAAAAAAAAACCTTCAAATATTGATTATTTTGCATTTTTGGTGTAATATTTCATCTCCCAGATGTGCATTGTAGGCGTCGTAACCCTGGAACATGCGTCGTAACCCTGGAAATAACGTCTATTGACAAGCCTCGTAACCTCGGAACGTAGTAAGCCGACACCGTCGTAACCTGGGGACTGCCTGTACGAAGATTTTTTTGGCTCTACATACAAAAATAGTTCAGGATACAAAAGATTGTTGTTGTAAAGTCCCAAGATTCGCCCGGACCACTGATAACAATTTTAAAACTTGCGCGCCGCCAACTGAGTAGACTTGCCACCATCCTCCCGCTCTCCCATTGGTTTCTGATGCTAGTCACCGCCATAAGATCCTGCTCTCCTATAGGTCAGCATCTCTCCCATGATCCCATCATGCATCTACGTAGCGGCATGCTTTTACGGCCACTCGGTAGCAGCATTGTTTCTGTATGCATGCCGAATTCGTTCGTTCTATATGATTTTGTTCACGGAAAGAAGAGGATGCTTTCTTTGGAGACAAAGATGGAGATTATCAAGAAGCATGAAGCTGGCATGCAATTGAGTGTGATCGCTAAGGAATATGGCCAAAATCCATTGACGATAGGCACCATCCTTAAGCAGAAGGAAGCCATCAAAGCAGCTACACCTTCCAAGGGTGTGACTATTTTGTCTAGCAAGAGGAGCCACGTGCACGACGAGATGGAAAGGCTGCTTCTTGTCTGGATAAAAGACAAAGAAATCGCTGGTGATATGATATCCGAGACAGCAATCTCCCACGAGGCCAGCGCTATTTTCGGCGACTTGACTGCCCAGGCCGAAGACGACGGAGGAGAAGGGACAACGATGCCAACCCCAGACTTCAAGGCTTCTCATGGGTGGTTCCAAAGATTCCGTAAACGGACTGGCATCCATTCGGTGGTGCTGCAGGGGTAGGTTGCCTGCTCGGACACAAAAGCGGCCGAAGCCTTTATTAAGACATTCAACGAGATGACGATCAAGGAGGGCTACAGTTCTCAGCAAGTCTTCAACTGTGATGAGACTGGCCTTTTTTGGAAAAAATGCCTCGTCAGACGTACATCACGCAGGAAGAGAAGAAGCTACCTGGGCATAAGCCTATGAAAGACAGACTTACGCTCGCACTTTGTTCGAACGCCAGTGGGGATTGCAAGGTGAAGCCGAAAGCCTGGGTAATGAGACTTTTGTTCACCGAGGGGATAAATCTGTGTTTCGGCCTGACAGTGAAGAAATTCTTGGAAGAGAAGCGCCTCCCTCTGAAATGTCTGCTGTTGTTGGACAATGCCCCTCCTCACCCTCCTGGCCTTGAGGAAGATATCCTAGCGAAGTATTCTTTTATCAAGGTTCTTTATCTTCCACCTAACACTACCCCTCTCCTCCAGCCCATGGACCAGCAAGTGATATCGAACTTCAAGAAGCTGTATACAAAACATCTTTTCAAGAGATGTTTCAACTTGCATGAATTTTGGAAGGAGCATTTCGATGTTGTCATATTCATCCGACTCATCGATCAAGCTTGGCAGGAGGTTTCAAGGCGAACCTTGAATTCTTCATGGAGGAAACTCTGGCCTGATGCCATATCCGCTCGAGACTTCGAGGGATTCGACGTGGGCGAAGCTGGTGCAGATTCAGAAACAGTTGACGATCCTGAAACTGTTTCGCAACCAGATCTAGACGAGATCATTGCACTCGGCAAGTCCATGGGGCTGGTCGTTGATGAGGACATCGTCAATGACCTTCTCAAGGAGCACCAAGAGTAGCTTGAGACGGATTACCTGAAGGAGTTGGAGGCCATGCAACATAACGTCGTTCAAGAAGAGTTCTCTAGCAGCGGCGAGGAGGAGGAGGACAACCCTATGACAACGGCAGAAATTAAGGATGCTCTAGCTGCTTTGCATAAGGTGCAATCATTTGTAGAAAAGAGACACCCCGAAAAGGCTTAAACAGGTCGTATGCTTGCGCAGTTCAATGACATTTGCCTGAGTCGCTTAAGGAACATTGTGAAAAGTAGGCAGAGGCAATCTTCCTTGGATCGTTACTTTTTAAAGAGGCCTTTAGTAGGAGTAAGCAAAAAGGAGATCCAATTGATACTACAGAAAGTTGAAATTGTTGAAGAAATGGAAATTTTGTAAAAAATTAATAATATATATATAATATATATATCTTATTATATATATATATATATATATATATATATATATATAGATATTATATATATATATATATATATATATATATATATATATATTATATATATATATAGATAATATATAATTATATTATATATTTATATATATATATATATATATCTATATATATATATATAAAATGTAAAAAATAAAAAAAAATAAAAAAAAAAATTTAATTTTAAAGTTTTTTTTGTAAAGTTAAGTGTTACGGCTTTGTTAATGTGTTTCGTAAAGTTTAGTTTGTTTCCTGACATTTTTAATGTGTTTCGTTACGTTAAGTGTACGTACTACATAATAAATTTTCTGCCGTTTGTCCTCCTCCTCTGTCGCCACTTTCGGAGATAGCCTCACTCGAAAGGTAAGGTTCCACATTTTACTACATATGTACGTACAGTACTTCTTGTATACCATGTACACTAATACACTTTATATACAGGTACATAGAAGTAGTACGTATTAAGTTAGGTATTGAATGGTCCAAATTGTTGTATTTTATTGTTTATTGGTCAATTTAGCTTTATAGTAAAATTTACGGGGGTGTTTTTGTAGGGCTTGGAATGAATTAGGCAATTTACATGTAAAATGCGGCTCAAGATACGAAAAGCTCAGGTTACGAAGGCCGCCTCGGAACAGATTAATTTTGTAGGTCAAGGTACCACTGTATTACCCTTCTGCGGGGACATTTCCCTTTCCAAGCCCAGAAATTTATTGCTCAAGGACTTGTACTGTTGCTGGAAATTTACATTTACTTACACAAATTTGCTTGCCTCCGCTTTTATTTCATCAGCACAATGGTAAATAATCACACTGTGCACTTCCATATTTATAAGAAAGCTGTTCATACAGTTTATGTTATTTAAAACACAGGAGTAAATGACTAAATTGCACAAAACCTAGTTCTACCTTTACCTAAAAATTTAACAAACTTTTCAAAAGGATATAAAAGATAGTCATGAATAAAAAAACTTTAAATTGTATGTATAGCATTTATTATAAAATTCAGCATGTGCAAAAAATGAATACTACTAGTTTTAACAGAGAATTCAAACAAATATGGATGGAATAGTTTTTGATACAATACAGAGCACAAAACAGTTAGTCATGAAATCTATTTAAAATATAACAATTCACTTATTGTAAAAGTATGTACTGTATATCATTGAATTTATAAACTACAGTACATCCTGCTACATGTGACTAAAAGCCATATGAACACTGTAAAAACATTTCAAGCATCCTATCTTTAATATTTGTGCACTACTGAAATTTGTGATATTTTGTTGAAATGATTAATCTCAGTTTGCCCACACAATGGTGATAATACACATACATACATAATACACACAACTAATCTGCTTTTGTTGGCGGTTATCAGCACTATTCCCCTACATCATTCTAATTTAGTGGAATATGGTGAATAAACAATTATTATCCACTGTATGAGCAAATAATTCAGTCAAAAACAACTGTGAGAAACAGGAATTTTTAGTTTAGCAGTCTGGTCAAACTACCTTACTTCCATCAGCTTAGCATCTTGAGGAAAACAATCAATATGTACTGGTGTCAAAAGATTCATTTTGCAATATTGTGAGACAGCAGAAGATAAGTTCACAACAAAATGCAAGATAATCTTGCTTTGGATTTCCCAATATTACTATAGTTCTTGGAAATCCATTCATAAGTAGTTAATATTGTTTAGCCAAAGAACTCCTTGGCATAGAATCCCCTCAAGGCTAAATTATTATTGTTTTGTTGGATATTTTAACTGTAAAAGTGAGTTGAAATTATTATTATTTTGTTAGGTATTTTAACCACAAATGTGAGTTGAACTGCTCGATTCGAGCTGGAGTAATGCCTGAGGAAGAATATATTTGAGAACTGAAAACAGTGATGGCAACTATGGTTGTCTATGAATTAACTACACAATATCACCTTACTTGTCTTGATTAGATAATATGAATAATGTACCTAGTGTACTTTAAATCTTTATATGTACAATAAAATATAATAATGAAACAATCTTCTTATACAAGTCCAAGAAGGCTATATAAGACTCACAGGTCTGTAAAAATAAATCCTTCAATTATTTATTTTAATAATCTTCTAAACTCGACACATCAACCTTTACTTGTTTCTACAGACCTTTTACTGTACTCTTGTACCCACCGAGGAAAGTACAGTATGTACACACACACACAAATAGAAGCAAGCAAAATTATATCTTTATCATATGTTTTCAAATATATACTCTACATACTCGACTGCTGATATTTTTGGTAACAAAAAACCCGTGAAAAAGAATATGGAACTTGCCTTCACTTCTACTGATTATTAACATAAAGTAAATCTAACCATACTAAAGTGCAATTTTAGTGCCTTCAAAGTTCCTACTACATATATAAAAAATTTTTAAAAGGTATTTTTGTACTTTTCCAATTTTTTCATTCACTTTGTAGTTACTAACAATGCTCTTGGAAAACCATTTTTAATTCTTGACTCCTTACAGATCATGGAAATAAAGATTATAGAGGATTATTCTGTATGTAAGTAAGTCCTGCATGTATGGGAGGGAGAGTGATTCCAACCTACTCCAACACATTGCTCCTCCAATCTCATACATAATGCATTTTGTCCTGTCGCAAAAGTAAGACTCATGTAACTAATGGATTTCACAAAATGAAAAACAATTCAAGGTGAAAGGTTTTTCTCTCTCTCTCTCTCTCTCTCTCTTTTTCCTTTCGCTCTCTTCTCTCTCTCTCTCTCTCTCTCCTCTCTCTCTCTCCTCTCTCTCTTCATCTCTTCGGCCTGGATTTAGTGCAAATGGTAGCATACTACCTCCATGGGAAGGCCTCCGTGAGGTAAATTTCACCTCACAAAGGTGTAAAAGCTCATAAGAATTTTATTATCATTACTCACAATATGAACTTTATTCATATCGTACAAGTCTCATAGGCCACTAACTCGAAATTCAAGGTTCCAAATAATATAGTTCATTTGAAAGAAGTTACAGAAGGTATACATATTTTCTTAATATGAAAATGTAGACCTAAAACAACGTAACCATAAGTCCAGCTTTAAAATCTAGCTGAAACAACCTGGCATAACAGAGTAAGTTTTACCTATGAAATCAACCCTAGCCTCTTAACTTATAGGAACTCATTCTCCCTAAACTGGGAAGAGGACAAGGTTACAATACTAGCCAAAAGAGTCATCATGAAATTATGGGATTGATCTATCCAAAAAGCTTTCCTTAATCTCTTCTTAGTAAATTGCATAACAAGTTAGACACAAAACCATTCTATTTGAGATTACAGGGAAAGTATGACTTTTTTATGATAAAATAAGATTTTATGTATACTTACCAAGTAGTTACATAGCTATAATTTCTAAAACCGTCAGCAGCTAGAATTTTTGAAATTCGCGGAAGTGTTACTTTGTTTTGGTCAGGTGATACCGCCCGCCCACTATTGGGGGAGTGAGGAACCAACACCGTCCAAAAATCAGTTGTTTATGCCCTATTATCCATGTGAGGGGAGGATGGCAGGCTTTGATCATGTAACTACTTGGTAAGTATACATAAAATCTTATTTTATCATAAAAAAGTCTTTTTTATGTATGCAAAAAACTTACAAAGTAGTTACATAGCTGAATCCCACATTGAAGGAGGTGGGATCCAAGGATATGCTCATAACTTTTTTAAAATTTAATAAATACAACATATATATATTTAGTGCTAGCATCCATGCAGATGCTTGTTGGTTCCTTACCTGTTAAGAGAGCTAAACAGTTAATTATTGCCTCTGGAAGTTGCTCGTCTTAACTCATAGGGACGTGGCGGTATAGCCATGGTTCGTCCTCTAAACAGTGGGACCCATGCAACTTAGGAATGTCTGTGGCTAGCATGGTCAACCAAAGGATGCCCCCGCCCAGGGCGCAGTACCAAATAACCAAATATTACCAGAGTAAAAAATATATCACCTCAACCATAACATTCATACCAAACTCTATACTTAACTGAAGGGTACTCCTAGTACATCCATAGTACCTCCAGGCTCCCCTAAAAAACTCAACAACCTCGTTCAAGGCGAAGAGATAGGCTAGGAAGGTATGACTTCCTACACACCCTTACCCAATGCTGTGCCCGCCGCTAAATACAGACCCAGGGTACTGCAATTTTCATATACTGTTTCAATATTACACAAGTAATGCGAGGCAAACACTGATTTACATTTCCAATAAGTTGCTTGAATAATCGAGTCCAATGAGAGATTGTGTTTAAACGAGAGAGAGGTTGCCACTGCTCTTACCTTGTGAGCTTTCATTTTAATTTATTAAGGTCGGTTTCTTTCACTTGTGAATGAGCATCTACAATCACGCTACGTAAGAACGCCAGGGCGTTTTTAGACATCGGGCGCGCCGGATTCCTTACTGAACACCACAAACGATCGGACGGGCCCCGAACTTTCTCTGTCCTTTGTAAATAACATTTCAGAGCTCTGACCGGGCAGAGCAACCTCTTCTTCTTCCGGTCCTACCAAGTCCGTGAGGTTTTTGATACTGAACAAACAAGGCCACGGTTTGGACGGGATCTTGTTTTTTGCCAAAAACCCCAAGATTAATGCGCAAACTGCATTACCCTGTGCAAAGCCTATTCTCTTGTCCATGGCATTTATTTCACTCACTCTTTTAGCTGTAGCCAGGGCTACTAGGAATAAGGTCATTCTCGTCAAATCTCTCAACGATGCTCTTTGCAACGGCTCACACGGAGTTTCCGACAACCACTCAAATACTACATCTATGTTCCAAGATAATATCTTCGAACCTTTGGGTTTTTCTAATTTGAGGACACTTCCAATCCTCTGTGCTTGAAAACAGATCCCAACATCACCTTACAGCCTTTGATAGTCGCAGTAGACAGATTTCTATCTGTTCTCAAATATAAAAGAAAATCTGCTATTTCTGTTATAGTTGTTTTAGAAGACGAAACATTATGCTCTTTACACCAGGCTCTAAACACAGCCCACTTTGCCGGATAGGATAGACTTTGCTTGAAGTTTCCCTTCTGCACTGCGCAATAGCTCTCGCCGCTTGTCTTGAAAACTCCTTTGCTCGTAAGAGTTGTCAGACAGTCTGTAAGCGGTTAGAGACAGAGTGGATAGTCCTTGATGGAACCTCCTGAAGTGGGGTTGTCTGAGTAGATCTGTCCTCTGAGGAAGTAACCTTGGCCAATCCACTAGAAGATCTAAAAGATCTGGAAACCATTCCTGCGCTGGCCAGAATGGAGCAATGAGAGTCATCGAAACGTTGTGATGCGTTCCGAATTTGTTGATGACTTCTCTCACCATCTTGAATGGAGGAAAAGCGTACAAGTCTTTGTTCGACCAGTCCAAAAGCATCGCATCTGTCGACCATGCTTTCAGGTCCAGGGCTGGTGAACAGTAAAGGGGGAGACGATGGTTTCTTGCTGTGGCAAACAGATCCATCATAGGTTTCCCCCAGAGTTTCCACAATTCGAGACATACCACTGGATTCATCGTCCATTCCATGTGAAGTACTTGCCTCCTGCGGCTCAGTTTGTCAGCGAGAACATTGAGTTTCCCCTGAACGAACCTCAGAATTATTGTGGTTTGATTCCAATTCGCCCATACCAGCAGGCTCCTTGCCGTCTCGCAAAGAGAAAACAAGTGTGTCCCTCCTTGTTTCTTAATGTAGGAGAGCGCTGTCGTGCTGTCCAAGTGTATCGCCACTACTTTGTTGCGAACTTCGTCCGCGAACTTCAGCAATCCCCAGTGGATGGCGGTGAGTTCCTTTTGATTTATACGCCACCGTTTTTGTTCTGCATTCCAAACGCCTGATACTTCTTTTTCCCCCAGAATTGCTCCCAACCTTGATCTGATGCTTCTAAAAAGAACACTAGGTTGGGGCTCTGCGGGAGGAGGGATCTCCCTTCCGCAAGTCTGTCTCTCAACTTCCACCATTGCAGGTCCTCTTTTATTTCCTGTGTGATAGGGAACACAAAAGAATCTGGAAACTTCTTTCTGTTCCAATTCACTCTGAGGAAGAACAGTAGGTTCCTCATATGCAGTCTCCCTAGTGTCACGAACTGTTCTATTGAGGATAGAGTGCCCAAAAGACATCCATTCCTTTGCAGAGCATTCCTGGAGAACTAAAAATTTCACAACCTTCTGTAGGCACACTCGTTTCACTACCTTCTGTAGGCACGACTCGATTCTTTGTGGGGATGGAAAAGCCCGAAAACTCACTGAGTTGATCCTCATCCCCAAATAGACTAATTCCTGACTGGGGAGTAACTGCGACTTTCGTCTGTTTATTAACAGTCCTAGATCCTGAGCTAAAGTCGGGGTTTTCTGAAGGTCCTCCATGCACCTCTCCTTTGTTTGTGACCGGAGAGGCCAATCGTCCAAGTAAAGGGATATCCTTATTCCGACTAGATGTAACCATTTCGCAATGGGAGCTAGGACTCGGGTGAACACTTGTGGTGCGGTCGAAAGCCCGAAACACAGCGCTCTGAACTGGTATATTTTGTCCCTGTAGACAAAACGCAGAAACCTCTTTGAGTTTTGGTGTATTGGGATGTGAAAATATAAGTCCTCCATATCGATGGAGATCATCCACTCCCCTTGTCGGATTGATGAAAGGACAGACTGATTCGTCTCCATCTTGAACTTTTGCACATAAAGGTTCAGAGTGCTTACATCCAATATGGGTCTCCATCCCACTGATGACTCGGGGACAACGAACAGACGATTGTAAAACCTTGGTGTTATTGGCTCCTCTACTAACTCTATTGCTTTCTTTTGCAAGAGACACGAAACCTCTTCCGAAAGGGCAATGAACTTCTTTGAATTTTCTGAGTAAGCTGTCAAAGCTATGAGAGCCTGATAACGGTGGCTTTCTCTTGAACGCAATATCGTATCCTACTCTTAAAACCTTGCTTCCCATTCTTCCCAAAACTGATGAAGCCTCACTCCTATTGGCGCACGAAGGACTGATACACTACTTCTTGGTCGAGGGGTTGGTTGAGGATTTATTAATAGATTTAAGGGTGAAATATGCTCTGCCCCTTGATCTTGGGAAATATCTACCAAATCCCCTGCCCCGAAAGGGTTGTCCTCGGCTGGCTGGCAAGGGGGGTACACTAGGGATATTTTCTCTAGTCCGTTTAGTGGAATGCGAGAGAGGATCCTGTGTTGCTTTCTTCTGCAATTCGGAGGCAACTAGCACTACTGTCTCTTCTGGAAACAGGTTCTTAGCCAAGGGCAAATATAACAAGGCAGACTTTTGGGTACGAGATACTCCCTTGGATGTAAAAGAACACCATAGTTCTCTCTTCTTTAGGATAACTAACATGAAGAGAGATCACTCCCGAAATGTCTGTAAAAGCTTCCTCACTCAACATTGAATAGCTCTTCAGTTTACGTCCCAAGGCTCTTACTGTCCAGTCCAGGAAACTAAAAACTTCGAATACCTTAACCCTTAAACGCCAATTGGTCGTATTTTACGTCTAGATAAATGGTCTGTCGGGTGCCGATTGGACGTATTTTACGTCGACATAGAAAAGTTTTTTTTTTAAATTTGCGGAAAAATACTTATAGGCCTACCAGCCGAAAACTTTTGAATCACGCGCCTTGGGGGATGCTGGGAGTTCACGGATCAAGGTGTTGTTTTGTTTACAATCGTTACACAGGCGCGCAAGCACGAATTTCTTTCTTATTGCACTAAAAAGTATCAGTGACACATCTCAGAAATTATTTAGTCACTTTGACATAATTTTTGCACCATTTCAAATTAGCTGTTACATGGAGTAATTATATATGAAAATGTGCGCAATTTCATGTAGAATACAACAAAAAAATACTCATGATTTTAGCTTTTATCAGTTTTGAAATATTTTCATATAAATAACGATAAGTGCCAAAATTTCAACCTTCGGTCAACTTTGACTACCGAAATGGTCGAAAAACGCAATTGTAAGCTAAAACTCTTATATTTTAGTAATATTCAATCATTTACCTTCATTTTGCAACAAATTGGAAGTCTCTAGCACAATATTTTGATTTATTGTGAATTTATGAAAAAAACTTTTTCCTTACGTCCGCGCGGTAACTCTTCTGAAAAAAACATACGTGCGATTGTCGTAATGTTTGCACCATTTTAAATTAGCCGTTACATAAAGTTTTATATATTGAAATGTGCAAATTTTCATGCACAATACAACTAAAAACAACCCATGGTTGTAGCTTTTATCAGTTTTGAAATATTTTCATATAAATAACGATAAGTGCCAAAATTTCAACCTTCTGTCAACTTTGACTCTACCGAAATGGTCAAAAAACGCAATTATAAGCTAAAACTCTTATATTCTAGTAATATTCAATCATTTACCTTAATTTTGCAACAAATTGGAAGTCTCTAGCACAATATTTTGATTTATGGTGAATTTATGAAAAAAAAAAAAAATTCCTTACGTCCGCACGGTAACTCTTCCGAAAAAATCATACGTGCGATTGTCGTAATGTTTGCACCATTTTAAAGTAGCCGTTACATAAAGTTTTAATGAAAATGTGCGCAATTTCATGTAGAATACAACGAAAAATAATTGAAGATTGTAGCTTTTCTCATTTTTGAAATATTTGCATATAAATCACGATAAATAGAAAAAAACCACGTTCGGTCAACTTTGATTCTACCGAAATGGTCGAAAAACGCAATTGTAAGCTAAAACTCTTACAGTCTAGTAATATTCAGTCATTTATCTTCATTTTGAAATACATTCCAAGTCTCTAGCACAATATTTAGATTTATGGTGAATTAAAAAAAAAAACTTTCCTTCCCTCCGCGAGCGGATTCTCCGCCGCAAATCTCCGAAATGCGTACTTCGCATTCTCGGAATATTTGCTCCATTTCATATTAGGTGTTTTATAGAGTTTTATATATGAAAATGTGTGCAATTTCATGTAGAATACAAAAAAAAAATAATTGAAGGTTGTAGCCTTTCTCATACTCCGAAATGGTCAAAAACTGCAATTGTAAGCTAAAAATCTTACAGTATAGTAATATTCAATAACTTATCTTCATTTTGAAACAAATTGGAAGTCTCTAGAACAATATTTAGATTTATGGTGAATTTTTGAAAAAAAAAAATTTTTACGTCTGCACGTTACTAATTCATGCATCATTTTGTGATAATATTTTCTCTGTGTTGCTTTGATTGTTTTACAGTGTGTTATATATCAAAATGATAGCAATTTAGTGTACAATACAACAAAAAATTAACTCATTAGCTTTAACCGTTTTGCTCACAGCCTGATTTGAGTACAATTATATATGAAATTTTGTTTTCGCGCTATCATATATCGCATTATTTATATATGATAATGATATTTTTTTTCATTTCTGATGGTTGCATACTAAACTTCAGGCAATGACAAAAAAGGAGCCAAAAATGAACTCTTAATCTTGAAAACTAAGCAAGCTGTGATTTTTTGAACAAAATATTTTTTCCGCTTCGGCGCTCACTCCGAGGACCCCTAGGCATACGGGAGATGATTTTTATGATACCCCTTAGGCGTTTAAGGGTTGAAGATATTCTTAATGAGGTGGTCTAATTCTGACTCCGTAAACATTATCTAAGCCGAGTTGAAAGCCGATCTTCTTGCCGAGTCAATAAGCGCGGAGAAGTCTCCCTGGGCGGAGGCAGACACACCCAAAGAGAGAGCTTCTTCAGTAATTTCCTGGAGTCTTCCTGGTTGTCCCTCATGTAAGAAGACACTAGAGACATGGGGGTTACTGGCGAGAATGAATCTGAAAAATTGTCTACAAAGTAAAAAAGCAAGGCTTTGTAGGCCGTGAGAGAAGACTCTTTATCCTCCTCTCCTTCTTTCTTTTCTTATTCGGCTGAAGAAATAGGTGATAAGTCTCGAAAGGTTGGATAGGGGCGCCGCAGATTGAATAAAGCCCAAAATGCTGTCTAACTTATTCTGGATGGCTGACAGAGAATGATCGGGGGCAGCCATCATCTGAAGTCCTGTCGGTAGGCCCAAAGCTGAAATTGATGACATAGGCTGTCCGGGCGCTTCAGACTGGTCCCTCTGTGCACTTGGTTGCATATATACCTGTGGATGCTCAGGCGCTAGCGGGCGCTCGGGCGCTAGTGGGTGTTCTTGGACGCTCGGGTGCTCATGGATTCCCGGGAGCTAGTGGACGCTCGGGAGCCAAAGGTTGTTCTAGCGTCGCTGCGGAAGTTCCGGGCGTCAAAAGCTACTCTGGCGAGTGGGCAAACTGTGGCGCCGATGGGCGCTCGGGAATTGTCGGGTTCTCATGCTCCGAACGCTGAAGATGTCTCCCAGGAGTCTCAGAAATTACAGGAGGGACTGATGGCGGTCTTACCTGTCCTTCAGTATTACATGTGCGGACCGGTGCTGAAGACATCTCCGAAAGTCTACTCTTCCCCGTACTCTTCACCTCTGAGCGTCTGCTAGAGGAAGACTTTCTCGACGACGACTTTGACTTAGAGGATGTGATCCTCTCACTACGACGTCCCTCTCCTGCCGTAACCTGAGAGAATCCCTCCAGAGAGTCCCAAAAACTAAAGGAAAGCTGATCCTTCCGTAAAGGGCTTGCCTTTTTACAGGGGACTGGAGAGGGAGGCAACTTATGAGCCCTCCTTTTCAATGGACGGGACTCGTCATGGAATCGCTACTGGCGCCTCTGAGAGGACTCCCCTTAGCTGGAAGCACTAGACGACAGCGGTACTCCTTTAGAGACGCCTTTCGAATGGCGCTCTGTTGCAATCTGGGATTTGTCAACAGAATCGCCTGAGGGGGCGACTGCTCGTGGGCAGACCCCACTAACCTCCCTTGGGCTACCAGTATGCCTCCTCCCAGGTTCTGGGGAGCTTGACAGGGACCTTTGCCTAGGATAATCAGTGGGCCGAACAGCCACCTCCTCCACCACACTTACACTTGTGCTCACTTCACCACTTACCTTGTCCATTAGGGTTTTCACGGACGCTCCTAATTTCTCCATTGCTTGGAGCATGATCAAAAATTTCTGATCGACTCTTGCCTCTAAATTGGTCACAGCATCGGGTATGGGTGTGAGGAAGCCAAGATTAGGACTGGGAATCACAGGTGGAGGGGAAGGTTCAGAAGAGACTAATTATCATTAGACAATTCCTGACTAATTAAGTTTTTTGCTTTAGGTCTAGAAGCCGCTTTTCTCTTTTTATCTCTCTCTAACTTGTTCGTGTAACTAGTCAAGATCTTCCAAGTCCTTTGATCCCAATTAATACACTCCCCACAAGTTTGATCTGGTGTACAAGTCTGTCCCCTTACAACCTGTGCAAATTGAATGTGGATCATTACCCACTTTAGCGATCCTAGTATTGCAGCCTTTACTACAATACCTAATCCCAGATGAACTAGTGTCTGACATTATGTAGACCAATTCAAACCATGTGAATTTCGGTGCAAAACTATTTAAAACTATTATCAATTCCTAAATAGCTATCACCGAAAACAAAACTTCCAATGTTCAGAGTACTTTACCAAATAACTCCAACAAAGAGCGATGGCAAAGAATTCCAAAAATTCCGCTGCTACTGAAACTGTGTTGACAGTACCAGCCGGCAGAAACAACTGATTTTTGGACGGTGTTGGTTCCTCACTCCCCCGATAGAGGGCGGGGGGTATCACCTGACCAAAACAAACTTGCGCTTCCGCGAATTTCAAAAATTCTAGCTGCCGACGGTTTTAGAAACTACGTACGTATAGCTATGTAACTACTTGGTAAGTTGCATACATAAAATTACCATGTTATCATCATCTCAAAGAAAATCCAAGTGCTCCACCAGGGCAACCAAGAACTTACCCATGTTTAAACCTTCAGCAGCTGACTCCCAGCAACTCCCTTATACAGTTGGCAAAGCAGGATCAGGGATACAAAAACAGAAGGGTAGGTAACTGAAGTGGGAACACTATCCCATCCTGGGCGGCGAGCTGTTCAGTCACCCTCCAACCCTTCCCATCTCCCTTGGACTGAGGGGCATCTGCATATAAGTACCAATCCTGAGGCAGAAGCACGGGGCCCCAGCAAGAGATCCTTGAAGGATTCCAAAAGAATGGAGGGTGTTACCTCCTGAACCATGCAATCAACACAGGTAACAGCAAAGTTCCCACCACTGTTATACCCTGAACATCCATGCTAATAATATTTGAGACACTCAGCCATAATCATTTTAATAACAATCACACTCATATCCAACAAAAAGCCAGTACAGCAAAAGCCAAATCTTTAACATAAAACACCCATGTTAAGGAATTCTTGCAACAGTGGAGATATCTTACCAAATGCACAACCACAGAAAAAGTGACCATCCACGGTCAAGTAATTGGGGAGTACTCCAACCTTCCCAATTATCTAGCAATTTACCAAACTAAAAACGAATGGATCAGCTTTACAAAAGGTAAAGCCATACAAATTACAGAGATCCATATCCTCACTTATGTGCCAGTGAGAACATGAATCTCTATCTTCACAGGTACAAATATCATATCATACATAATTTCCTCGTTGGACGAGTGGTTTGCGTGCTTGGCTACCAATCCGATGGTCCAAAGTTCGATTCTCGGCTTGGCCAGCGCATTATCAGAGGAATTTATTTCTGGTGATAGAAATTCATTTCTTGATATAATGTGGTTCGGATTCCACAATAAGCTGTAGGTCCCGTTGCTAAGTGACTAATTGGTTCCTAGCCACATAAAAATATCTAATCCTTTGGGCCAGCCCTAGGAGAGGTGTTAATCACCTCAGTGGTCTGGTAAAACTATGATATACTTAACTTAATATCATACATAAATACTAACATGAAGGCCACTAGTATTACAATTTGGAAAATTCATGTAGTATTTTGGAAGGCAGAAACCCCCATACATGCTAAAATTTACAGTTACAGTAACTTGTGTCAAATTTTAAATAAATGGTATTTATATCAATGTGGTCAAAGTCTCATATATTGTACAAAATTAAACAGTTAACAAATGAGAAGTAAATGAATGTAGGCAACAACATAACTAGTAAGATGAACAATACATTTGTGGGAATATTTTCTAAATATCACTACATAAAAGTTCCTCCACTAAAAAAGGATAGCTCTCACTAAAAATCCAGAAGGTGCATACCACTTTCACTACATAATCAAATCACCCGGTGTAAAACTATATTCTCAGCCATTTTGCAAACGGTCATTATACATCATCTTACCATTGAATGTTTTCTTTATTTTAAGGCACTTGTTTTCACATGAACATAAAAAATTGAATGTTGAAAACACACTTTCCATCCTGATCATTTCTATAAATGGATGTATGACCTCATCGTCAAAAGGATGATAAGAAGATATAATTGTCAGAGAAAAACGCTCTGTGCATGACTTCTTTACCTGTTTAAGATAATCAACAATATTCAACACACCTTGAAAGGAGAGATGAGTTTGTTCTAAAGAAATACTCTGTGCCAAAGCTAATGTTTTAAAGAACCTGTAGAATAAAGATTGATCTGAGCTAAGATTATGAGAGGTTTCATCCTTTAACCCAGGCAAGGCACAGTGTACTCTCAAGTCTCCACACACATCCTTCCTGATAGTTACAAATTTGCTTGAGTAATTAAAACTTACGATGTCATACAAATAAACATCCTTAAGCAAATTTGCTAGATCATCAAAGTTCTCCTTCCTACTCAATTCAACACTGGCACATACACAAGGGAACAGACTACAAGACGTACAAATGTCTATCTCGGACGTAATTACAATCTCCTTGCCTTTTGGTTTGTCAATCTTTTTTAGCTCACGTTCATCAACGCTCAGTCTTGGCCTTTTCAGCAATTTCTCGTCACTGTCCATTTCCAACTGGTTATTCTTTAGTTTCTTGGTCACAAAGTTTATGTCGTCGCCATCACTTGTGTGGGAGCTTAAAACCTTTCTAACTCCTTTCAGAGAGAGTTGGGAATCCAATATGATTAACTTCTGTATTCTGTATAGTTTCAAAATATTTAGTAACAAATTATTGTTGGAATCACCATAAAAATCCATATTTCTTAAAAGCAACCTCTCTAGTTTTGGTGGCTGGTTTATTTTAACAGTAATAGAGAGCATCCACCCTTGTCTAGGGATTGTGTAATTCTTGCCAGCTGCAATAGTATTGCTATCAATATCCATGTCTTCATGGGCTGATTTCTGATGGAAATATTCATCTATAAAACGATTCTGGGCGTGAGACTGATCGGAGTCAGAAGGCTGAAATCTTAAACTCAGGTTTTCCATTTCTTCAAAAGCCATCAGATTTAAACTGAACTCAACAGTGATATATATATCATAAATACTTAATGACCTGACATGACCAGGAAACCGTACCATATCTAGAAATTTCTGGATATTGTCAAAATATTTGATCCTTAATTTAAGTGAATGATGATCTGGAACACTGAATGGCTTTACTGATGTAAGGAGTTGTTCTTCCATTGTTAATTCAATTGTTACAGAGATATACTTGAGGTCTGGTAAGTGGTCACATTTCAAAATCTCGATAAGAGAAGAAACATCATAGACAGTAACATCAATAGTGTCCAAAGTCTTCAGTGAGAACCCTTTTAAGAATTCAAGAGTTGTAGAACATAATAAAGGACCAGTATAAGACGTGATATATATAGGGCAACAAGCACTCACTAATGTTCTGCAAAGATCTCTAAGAGAATCTTGATAAGCGTATGGGAAACAACTATCTCCAGCAACATAAAACTTTACTTTGGTGCAATTTTGTAAACTTTCTATGTTCTTCAATTTATTCCACATCATTATGAGCATCCTGACATCCAGAGTACTTTCTAACTTGATAGTCACTGGATGATCCCTATCCAATTTCACTTTTTTCAGCAAAATAGCCAATCTTCTTAATTTTCTATCATCAAATTTCTCTGTATTTATTATCCAACAAGGTGTTGAAGAAAGCAACTCAACAAGTAAGTTTATCACTTTTGTTTGTTTACAAACATCGTCCAGTGCCATTATAAAGTCCCAGTTTGACATGGCATTTCTTAATGGATTTCCAGATTTTTTTTTTCCTTGTTCACTGCTGCACATCTTGCTCTTTGATCCTTCAACTTCCATTGGCTCTATTACTCTATTTTCCTTACATTTTGTCAGGCTTTTAATATCAAGAAGACAAGTTAAATAACCTTCCATGTAAGTCACTACTTGGTCTGAAGGCCTGCTATCCTCACCCCAAAAGCCAGAGTTACACCACATGCCACAAACAAATTTAAATACTCTCATGAAACTTGGAGCACTTGACAACCAATCTCTGCAAGCTTTGGCTGGGTTGTGAAAAACATACAATGCAGCTATAAAATCCTGAACAGAAGAATGCCTAAATTTTGTTTTTCCATGTTCATGGCACAAGAACACATCTTTTACCTCCTCACCTATTTCATTAAGTTCCTTTTCACTGTGAGCATTGCTATTTCCCATTTTTAATGCAAATGCAACCTCTCCTAACTTTAACACATCTGACTGTTTATCATTCCAAAACCAACCCCTGCTTTTGAACTTACCATCAACAAAAGCTGCAATTAAGTCAAAATCAGTGTCGAAATTGACTGCACTCCCATGTGTAAAAAATACCTGTACCATGTCAGGAGATGTAATTAAATCCTGGTATTCACACTCTTCATACAGATCACTTGTCGAACCCCTACGTCCACCACTGTACTTTTCTAAAAGCTGAAGAACATGATGGCGTGTAAATGGTTGTATTTCTAACAACACCCAGTCATTTGTATGTGACAAGACCTCTCGATGAGCAGTAATCCAAGTGCCACACTGCATTTCTTTGAAAAGATTTCCTAAGGACTTCATATTCCAGTCTACAATAAATAATATGTTATCCTTATGTTCCCTGATAACTGCTGCCACTGTCTCCAGTCCATAGTTTCTCACTGTTCTTGCAGCTAAAGATTCAACACAGTGGTGTACTTGGTCCCAAAAATCTGAACTTGAAGTGACAACAGGAGGTATTTTCTGCTTTGGTTTCCTGTATATATCTTCAAGGTACAGCACAAGGACAAATGTATTCATTTCCTTGGCTGAGGCTGCAAGACTCCTAAGCACTGTTGACTTACCCATTCCAGCTGAGCCACAGAGTAGCATGGGATGCCGTTTGCAACTTTTCCAGTCATCAATAATATATTTTGGAAGGTTCTCAATAACCTTTCTTTTCCTGAAATTAAAAGCAAATGAAAATAACACTCATCAAATACAGTAGGTACAGCAATAAAAGATTAATTTTATCCACATGGACAGAATGACAGAATGAATGAGTACACGAAATATGGGTTGTATGGACCAGCGCTGGAGCCAAGGAAGCCATTCACATCTGCTGCCTCAATTGGAAAGTGGAGTATTGAGCTACATCTACCTAGCTGTCCAGAAGCAAGTAAGAAATTTTTCTGCAGCCTATAATTTTCTCAACATGTCTGCAGGTTTGGTGGTTCTTATGAGAAAACAAATTTACAAGACTAAAAAATAATTTTTAACCTTTCACAAGGGAAATATATTTATATGAGGTACAAATCATTGCCTTATTAGTTTTACCTCAGAACTCAAAAGGATACACTAACAATTTATTAGGTATAATTATGTTCACTCCAAGTAGGTCATAACTTTTCTCTGATTCCCTTTGTAAGTTTGCAGTTTCAGTCAAATTGAAAAGAAGCACTGCCTTGCATCATGTACATATTATTTTCCATAGATTTTATTTTCCTTTCTGAAGCACAAGTGTGTTTTCACTTTCCTCATCACTGCTTTCTTATGTAGGAGTACGTATTCCAAAGCATAAGCTAGAAACAGTTGTCCTTTCTCTTCATATGGAATAACCTAAACTCATCCATGAAACTGGTATAAGCATTACTTCACTTATACAAAATAAACCTTTTAACTAATGCAATAGAATTGGATAGACTTATTTTCTATTTACACAGCATTTTACAGTTCACATTTTTGGGTGCTATTATAGTAGGCAGTCCACCTTGCAAAACTCGAGATCCACTGCAGTCTACTGCCTTTGTTACTTTTTAAAAGGGGCTGCTCACTTGTTAATTGTTTCTTTTTTACCACCACCTTATTACTTGCTAAAACAGGCTGTTTACTTATTAAAGCAGGCTGCTTACTTGTTTATTAACCCTCTTACGCCGGAGCGGTAAATAAAAAATTGTCTCCCGTGTGCCAGAGGGGTTTCGGAGTGAGCGCGGAAGCGGAAAAAATATTTTTTTCAAAAAATCACAGCACGCTTAGTTTTCCAGATTAAGAGTTCATTTTTGGCTCCTTTTTTTGTCATTGTCTGAAGTTTAGTATGCAACCATCAGAAATGAAAAACATTATCATTATCATATATAAATAATGCGATATATGATAGCGCAAAAACGAAATTTCATATATAATTGTATTCAAATCGCGCTGTGCGCAAAACGGTTAAAGGTAACAAGTTACTTTTTTTCGTTGTAATGTACACTAAATTGCGATCATTTTGGTATATAACACATTGTAAAACGATAAAAGCAACACAGAGAAAATATTATCACAAAATAATGCATGAATTCGTAACGCGCGGACGTAAACAAATATTTTTTTCAAAAATTCACCATAAATCTAAATATTGTCCTAGAGACTTCCAATTTCTTTCAAAATGAAGACAAATGATTGAATATTACTATACTGTAAGAGTATTAGCTTACAATTGCAGTTTTCGACCATATCTGACGAGTTAAAGTTGACCGAATGTTGAATTTTTTTATATATATATTATTTTTATGCAATTATTTCGGAAATAAGAAAAGCAACAACCTTCAAATATTTTTTGTTTTATTCTACATGAAATTGCACACATTTTCATATATAAAACTCTATGAAATGCCTAATATGAAACAGAGCAAATATTCCGAGAATGGGACGTACGTATTTCGGAGATTTGTGGCAGAGAATCCGCGCGCGGAGGGGAGGAAAGATTTTTTTTTAAATTCACCATAAATCTAAATATTTTGCTAGAGACTTCGAATTTATTTCAAGATGAAGATAAATGACTGAATATTACTAGACTGTAAGAGTTTTAGCTTACAATTGCGTTTTTTTTTCGACCATTCGGTAGAGTCAAAGTTGACCGAACGTGGTTTTTTTCTATTTATCGTGATTTATATGCAAATATTTCAAAAAGGAGAAAAGCTACAACCTTCAATTATTTTTTGTTGTATTCTACATGAAATTGCGCACATTTTCATATGTAAAACTTTATGTAACGGCTAATTTAAAATGGTGCAAACATTACCACAATCGCACATATGATTTTTTTGGAAGAGTTACCGCGCGGACGTAAAGAAAATTTTATTTTTTTCATAAATTCACCATAAATCGAAATATTGTGCTAGAGACTTCCAATTTGTTGCAAAATTAAGGTAAATGCTTGAATATTACTAGAATATAAGCATTTTAGCTTACAATTGCGTTTTTCGACCATTTCGGTAGAGTCAAAGTTGACCGAAGGTTGAAATTTTGGCAATTATCGTTATTTATATGAAAATATCTCAAAACTGATAAAAGCTACACCCATGGGTTGTTTTTAGTTGTATTGTTGCATGAAATTGCACACATTCCATATATAAAACTTTATATAATGGCTAATTTTAAAATGGTGCAAACATTACCACAATCGCATGTATGATTTTTTTCGGAAGAGTTTTACCGCGCGGACGTAAAGGGAAGGAACAAAGGGTTTTTCATAAATTCACCATAAATCAAAATATTGTGCTAGAGACTTCCAATTAGTTGCAAAATTAAGGTAAATGATTGAATATTACTAGAATATAAGCGTTTTAGCTTACAATTGCGTTTTTGACCATTTCGGTAGAGGCAAAGTTGACCGAAGGTTGAAATTTTGGCAATTATCGTTATTTATATGAAAATATCTCAAAACTAATAAAAGCTACAATCATGAGTATTTTATTGTTGTATTCTACATAAAAATGCGCACATTTTCATATATAATACTTCATGTAACGGCTAATTTACAATGGTACAAAAATTATGTCAAAGTGACGAAATAATTTCAGAGATGTGTCACAGATTCTTTTTAGTGCGGCAAAAAAGAAATTCGCGCTTGCGCGCCTGCGTAACGATTGTAAACAAAACATCACCTTGATCCGTGAACTCCCAGCATCCCCCAAGGCGCGTGATTCAAAAATTTTAGGCTGGTAGGCCTATAAGTATTTTTCCGCGAATTTTAAAAAAAACTTTTGTAAGTCGACGTAAAATACGTCCACTCGGCACACGGGAGACAAAAAATGTTGACGTAAAATACGTCCAGTCGGCGTAAGAGGGTTAACTAAGGAGTAACTTCCCTCATAAATTCTCATTTTATTTAGATACAGTCAAACCCCTCAACCCAAGTTGTTCAAGGAATTCTATTCCTCGGTGACTGCTCCAGAAGATAGTGCTATCTCTTTCTTTCATCAGCATAACCTATTAGACACTGTGCAAGATGCTGAGCCATGCTATAGATGTGGCTGTGTAATGCAAGAAAAGAGGAAGCGCGGATGGAATGGTGAATTTAAGACTATACTTCAATGTCCAAAAAAAGGATGTCAGATTTCACAATTTTACAATCAGTAAGAACCAATATGTAACCCATTTTTTCAACATACAGATGGCCATAATCGAGTGAATTCCAAACTGAGTTTGTGTGAAATCCTGGAATTGGTTTTCCCTTTTGTGGTGGAGATTCCCATGTGTATAATGGGTAAATCCCCAAACACAGTCACGGGCAGGTTCAACATGTGCGGGGAAGTGTGTAGTGCAGTTGTATGTGTATCATAAAGTTTTAGATGTCAAATGGAAGGCATGCCTGAAGTGCCAATTCAAATCGACAAGGCAAGATTTGCAGGCTGTAGAAAGTATATTTGAGGATGGATGTTTGATGGTGACTGTGGACCTCTCTTGGTTAAAAACAATCAAAGATTGTAAAGCAAGGAATCTGTGGCATCTGGCAACACATACATATACGTACTACGAGGTGAAAGCTGATCACTGGCCAAGCTTGGGACCTCTTTGTACTGTCTCTAATCCATGCCCACAGTGTTGTTCCTGGCCTAAAATCTCGGTGGAGGACTTTCTATAAGAAGGTTTTTCACCACCCCAAGCAGACATTTCGGCATCTCCTTCTTCCAGCAGTCTTCCTCCTGTATCTTTTGTTTCCGTGTCCCCCGTCCTTTTCTTCCATTGATTCGTCTTTGGAAGTATCGGGCAGTGCACAAGATAATTTTATGTTTAATGAGGATCCCTCTCTTGTGGGAGATGATCACACTCCCTCAGGGGAGGAAGCTCCTCCTCCAGCTTCACCTTGTTTTAGATTTGGAGTCCAACGAAATGTCAGCGGTTTGGGCGTCCCTAGGCCTACGGGGTTCACCCTCTTTGGATAGTTTGCTGGCGCATTTCTTGTCTGCTCGCCAGCCTACCCCAGTCCCACTGGCAGTCCCCCCCTCCTCCTGGCCTACACTACATTAGTACAGTACACGTGTGATGCCTTCAAGGGGGCCGGAGCCGTCAACAACATCATCTGCTGGGTCACTGCTTATCTTAAGACTATGACTTCGACTGTGGTGTCGGTTCTCTCTCCGTCTCAGGCAGTGACGTCATTACCATCCACATCTCTGTCGTCTGCTCGGCCTCCCTCAGAGACTTTCTTTCAGCGATGTTTGATAAACTGGACTCCGTTTTTTGTGAAAGATATGCAGTTCCCCCTACAGAGAGATGGTGTAGAAGGAGAGAGCCTTCCACATCCTCCTCTCCACCTAGCAAGCAGCATCGAAATAGGAGAGAGCCTTCCCCTACTCCATCTCCTTCGCCTCCTACTGTACAAGAGTCAGACGTTAAAGGATTCAGGACTTTGTTTCTTCTTCCGAGAATTAGAGGAGTGTTTCGCTGTCTTCTCCACACGGAGGTGTCTCTCCATTGCACGTACATGTACGTGTTCCAGTTTGTGATGGCTTCCCATCTGTACAGCCTATTTGAAGACAGGCACCAACCAAAAAGACTTCACTTTTAAAGCTCATTGGGAACTAGTCTGGTAGTCCTGTAGAAAAATGAAAGATAGAGGCATTTTTTGGCACAGCAGTTGAATGCATACTCCATAAAATCTTAACCCATAATCAAAGAGCGGTCTTTCTTAGATGCTACATGGTAGGTTAGAGCATCTTGGATACTGGAACCCACCTTTCTGCCAAGCTCTGACAACAATTTCCAGCTTGTGCCAGGAATATTCCTATATAAAAGGTGATGGTATTTTATTTCTGTAAAAATTAATAAAAATACATCTACGTATTGACCTAAGAAAATGTGCAGAATATTATGTAATTAGTCATCTGCAATATCAACAGCAAACATTGTAGCAAAAAGTGTGCTACATCAACTAAAGAGAGAAAGGGAGGTTCCCTACCTCAGGTAGGTAATCAGAGATAACTATCAAGCTATAGTTTGCAACTTTGTATAAAAAAAAAGATTATTATTATTTTGCAATCAGTTACATGAATACCTAACTACATTGTAACTTTGGCCTGGCATAAAATCAAAATACAATGCAGGAATAACATACGTATGAGAGAAATTCATCAATCAATCCATACTTACGAAGTGTCCGAGATGACAGGGTGAACAAAGGTTGGCTCAGCAGCATACATGTACTTTGTATAAATTTCTTGTCGTAGATTTTCTGTAACAAAAGAAAAAAGGATTAATATAAAAATGTTAATAAAGTATAATACTTTAACAAACTTTGAGTAAAACAAGGTTTTGAACTTTCCAACTGTAGTCATGTTAACAAAATATGCTTCATTGGAAAATTGCCATGAGTCATTGATACAGTTCACTTCTTTGGGTATTTTTTTTTCTGTTAGATAAATTCCAGACTTCAAACTAGTATACGTAGAGTGAGATAAACCCCTTGATGGAGTCTCTTACAAAGACTTTCTGCTACAAAGGCTCAAACTAAACATGTGAAATGTTCATAGATACAATTATAGTACAGCTCTACAGGTGGGAGCAAATACTGGCTACCAAGATTCTGCTACTTTACATATAACTGGATCAATTCCAAGTCCTCTACCAATTTGTTTATCTAATATCTAACCAAATGTCTTACTGCATACACAATGTCAACAAAAAACACCTAACAACAACAAGGTGAACCTGAAGTTTCATGATACATGTTGTCACTGAAGAAACAAAAATATTTGCTACCATGATATATGGAACACCCATTAAAACCAAAACCTCTCAAGATATTATTATTATACAGGCGGTCCCCGGGTTACGACGGGGGTTCCGTTCTTGAGACACGTCATAAGCCGAAAATCGTCGTAAGCCGGAACATCGTCAAAAATCCTAAGAAAACCTTACTATTAATGCTTTGGGCGCATTGAAAACTATGTAAACTGCATTCTTATGGCATTTTTCATCAAAAAAACCTTCAAATATGATATTGTTATGATACAATAAAGTTTGTTCATACTTACCTGGCAGATATATATAGCTGTATTCTCCGAAGTCTGACAGAATTTCAAAACTCCCGGCACACGCAGTGGGCGGCCAGGGGGTTAGTACCCATTCCCACCGCTGGGAGGCGGATATCAGGAACCATTCCCATCTTCTATTCAGATTTTTCATACCACTGTCCCCTGAGGGGAGGTGGGTGGGTACTTAATTATATATATCTGCCAGGTAAGTATGAACAAACTTTATTGTATCATAACAATATCATTTTGTTCATGAAACTTACCTGACAGATATATATATACTATAGCTGAATCCCACCATTGGAGGTGGGAAGGGACAGAATAGAAGGATTTTAGGAAACAAATTACATGCAGATGATTGACATCTTGGTTCCTTACCTGTTAGCATAGCTGACTTCGTGATTACTGTCACCCAAGTCTGCTTCTGCTTTACTAGAGTCTCCAGCAAGGTAGTGACCTATATAGCTGGAGAGTTCTAGATGATCTGTCAACAGGAGCGTGATCACAATGTGACTAGACCATATTGACCATACTGTGGGGGCAACGAAGCTAAAAACCACCACCTGACCTAACCTATCAAAGTTAGTCCCATAACTTCTAGGCTAAAGAAAGGGAAAGCGCCTCAAGCAACCGACCCTTCAACTGTAAATCAATACAATAAAATTAAAAGCACACCTATCCCTTTTCTATAGGATAGGATTCGTGCTGCTTCCTGCCCCCAATAATATTTCTGCGGATATGTATGGTCCTAGCGACTCGCAGATCTCATATGTCGTCTTCACATCCCGCCAGGAGTGTGAAGCAAACAGAGTTGCTTCGCTCAAACGTGGCACTCAGGATGTTACTGAGTGTCATGCTCTGTTGAAATGCTTCCGAGGCCGCGCCCTCACCTCGTAAGCATTCAGTTTAAAAGATTTCAAATCTTTGTTCAAACATAATGAATGAGCCTCTTTAAAAGAACTCCTTAACCATAACGCCAGGGCGTTCTTCGACATGGGCAAGTCTGGTCTTTTTTTAATTTTTACGGAGCACCAGCAGATTGTGAGAATGACCTCAACTTTCTTTAGTTTTATCAAGATAAAACTTGAGAGCCCCGACAGGGCACAGGACTCTCTGTGGCTCTTGCCCAATAATTTGTGCCATCCCCTTGATCTCCAGGCCTCTGGGCCAAGGGTTAGACGGGTTTTCGTTCTTAGCAAGAACGGAAGGCTTAGAGGACGCACCGAATTATGTCCTCTAAAGCCAAAACCTCTGATGATGGCTAAAACCTCACTAACCCTCTTTGCCGTAGCTAGAGTGGTTAGAAAATTAGCCTTTCTGGTCACGTGTATTAAGTTTACAGAAAGGAGAGGTTCGAAATGCTTTGACATCAGGAACTTCAGACTACGTCTAAGTTCCATGCCGGAAGCTTCGATCTAGACCATTTCAAGATTTCCACAGACCTCAAAGATCGCTGAAGGGCTTGTTGTTTGACCAGATCCGAATCTCTGAGCCTAGAGGCCGTCAACAAACATATTTCCGTATTCTACAATCGTTGGACTGCTAGCTTATCCCATACTTCAGACGGAAAGGGAAGACGGTAAAGTAATTCACAGAGGTCGAGGTGGAGGAACAGTCATTCTTCCTGCACTATCTCCAGAAACGGCCCACTCCGATTGGTACACTGCAAAATATGCAGCACTGCTTTGCTTTGGCAATGAGACTTGCAATTAATCTTGAAGATCCTATCGCTTCTCGACAGTCTGAACGCATTCAGACTCAGAGCGGAGAGGTTTTAGGTACCTCTCGAAGTGAGGCTGTTAGAGTAGACCGATTCTCTCGGGAAGGGTCCTTGGAAAGTGCTCTCTGAAGGACGTGACCTCTGTGAATCCAGCCTCTCGAAGGCCAACATGGGGCGATCAGCGTCTTTCTCGCTCCCTCTTATGCCAGCGATTATCTTATTATATTTACTAAGCTTTTGATTAGGGGAAAAAGAGACTAACCAACTATCCCCATTGCATACTATAGGATGGCGCCTATTGCTACTGCTCTCGGATCGAGAATAAGGGAGCAACGTAGAGGAAGCTTCTTCGTCTTCAATATTACGAAGAAATCTACGAAAGGACGTCCCCAAAGTCTCCACAACTCTCGACATACTTCTAAGCGAGGATTACTCAGACGTCAGTAGTTGCTGCCGTCGATCGAGAAAATCCGCACAGATGTGCAATCGTGTAACGAACCTCTTGAGGATCGTTACGTTCCGTGCCTATGCTGATAACCATCTCTCTCTTCTTGGGATATGAGAGAGCTGCGGAATTATCTGAGATGATTTGGACCACTCGACCAAAAACTCACTCTTCGAGGAACTGGAGAGCCAACCAAATTGCTTCCAATTCTTTTAGATTATGTGCCAGGACCTCTGTACCTCTGTCCGGATGCCTGGCACCCTCTCGGTATCACCTGAGGTGATCCTCAACCCATTGAAAGATGTTTTAATTATTTCTAGATCTTTGATGTTATTTCAGTTCTCCTGTAGGAAAAACTGTAGAGGTCTGAATTGCAGTCTATTCAGGGAAACAAGCTTCTCCAGCGAGGAAATGGTCCCCAGCAGACTCGTCCATTCCCTCACTAAGCATGCTTCCTTCCCTAATAAGGCTGCGCTTTGCATAAGCAGGAGAGCATTATTATAGTGCTATGCCGCTGTAGACTCGTACAGAATTCTGTTACAGTGTTTATTCATGATTACTAGAAATCCCCTCAACCCGAGGCTAAAGTCCATGATTGTAGGGCAGAGATGCGGTTCGTCAATCAATCCCGCGGGAGAGAGAGATGTAACCGACGGCGCATAACAGCGAGCTACCTGATACTGAGTTGGTGACAGTTACAGCAGCTTACGTTCACCTTCTTGCAGTATTATGCCGAGTTGCCAGCTACTCTATTCTACTAAGGAATAGATTTTCCATTTGAACAGAAACTCTCAAGTTGGCATATTTAAGTGAAACAGAATTCGCTAAATACAGAAGCTGATTTTGTGTTGTCGTAACACTACGCTAAATTAACCAAATGTTAAATCGGAAACTCCTGGAAAGTTGCCGGGAGTACCGATTAAATATACTGCGTCATCCACAATGACAGCAGCCTTCTATCGTCGTCTCGAACTATTCTGCCTGAGTTACCAGCTACTCTATTCTACGAAGGAATAGGTTTGTTACTATTATCGATCAGAAGGAAATTCTCAAGCAGGCATATTTAAGTGAAACATAATTCGCTAGATGCAGAAGCTGAGTTGGTGTTGTTGTAACAATACCTTTTAGCGTTGGCCTTACACCGGAAACTCCTGGAAGTTTGCAGGAAGGACCGATTAAATACACTTAAAATAACAGTCCTTTCGGTTGCCATCTGTAGAGGTAACTACGATATGCGTATATGACTTGAACCCTACATTAGTAATACAGTGGTACCTCGAGATACGAAATTAGTCCGTTCCGAGGCGGCCTTCGTATAATGAGTTTTTCGTATCTTGGAACAAATTTTACTAGTAAAATGGCTAATCCGTTCCAAGCCCTCCAAAAACACCCCATTAAATTTCATAATTAAGCTAAATTGACCTATAAACAATGAAATACTACAACAATTTGGAACATTCAATACCTAAATTAAGAATAAAAATCGAAAAGCTGTAAATAAAGTGTATATTAGTGTACAAGAAATATTATTACTGTAACGTAAAATGTGGAAGCTTACCTTTCGAGTGAGGCTATCTCCGATAGTGGCGGCAGAGGAGGAGGAGGACAAACGGCAGATAACGTACGTACGTACGTACGTACACTTAACTTTACGAAAACACACAAAAAATTTAAGGAAAACCATAAAACTAAAATTTACGAAACACCTTAACAAAACTGTAACACTTAACTTACAAAAATCTAGAAATTACGTAAAAAAAAAAAAATTCTTTTTTTTTATTTTTAACTTTTTTTACTTTTACGTTTTTTTTTTTTTTTTTTTTTTTTTTTACAGAATTTCAACTTCATCACCGCTTTCAACGTTCTGTTTTCATCACTTGGTTCTTCCTTTTTGCTTTCAACTTTCTGTTTTTTATCACTTGGTTCTTCCTTTTTGCTTACTCCTGCTAATGCTGAAGGCCTCTTTAAAAAATAACGATCCAAGGAAGATTGCTTCTGCCTACTTTTCACAATGTTCCTGAAATGACTCAAGCAAACGTTCATCGAAACTGCGCAAGCATACGACCTGTGTGAGCCTTTTCGGGGTGTCTTTTTTCGATAAACAATTGCACTTTATGAAAAAGCGCCTAGAATATCCTTAATTTCTGCCGTTGTCATAGGCTCCTCCTCCTCTTCCTCGCCGCTGCTAGAGAACTCCTCTTAAACGAGGGTTAAGTTGCATGGCCTCCAACTCCTTCAGGTCATCTGTCGTAAGCTCCTCTTGGTGCTCCTCGAGAAGGTCGTTGATGTCGTCCTCGTCGACGACCAGCCCATGGACTTGCCGAGCAACGATCTCGTCAAGATCTGGTTCCAAAACAGTTTCGGGATCATCAACTGTTTCTGACTCTGCAGTACCAGCTTCGCCCACGTCGAATCCCTCGAAGTCTCTGACGGATACGGCATCAGGCCAGAGTTTCCTCCACGAGGAATTCAAGGTTCGCCTCGAAACCTCCTGCCAAGCTATGGTCAATGAGTTCCGGATGCAAATGGACGATGTCGAAATGCTCCTTCCTTCCAAAAATTGACGCAAGGTGAGGTTTGTGGTATCGGTGATGTCGAAAACATCTCTTGAAAAGATGTTTCGTGTACAGCTTCTTAAAGTTCGCTATCACTTGCTGGTTCCATGGCTGGAGGAGAGGGGTGGTGTTGGGCGGAAGAAAAAGAATCTTAACGAAGGAATACTCCGCTAGGATATCTTCCTCGAGGCCAGGAGGTGGGGAGGGGCATTGTCCAACACCAGCAGACATTTCAGGGGGAGGCGCTTCTCTTGCAAAAAAACTCTTCACAGTCGGGCCGAAACACAGATTTACCCACTCCGTGAACAAAAGCCTCGTTACCCAGGCTTTTGCATTAGCCCTCCACATCACTGGAAGCTTCTCCTTCAACACTTTGTGGGCCTTGAAGGCTCGAGGAGTCTCGGAGTGATACACCAGTTAGGGGCTTTCACCTTGCAATCCCCACTGGTGTTCCGAACAAAGTGCGAGCGTAAGCCTGTCTTTCATAGGCTTATGCCCGGGTAGCTTCTTCTCTTCCTCCGTGATGTATGTCCGACGAGCATTTTTTCCAAAAAAGGCCAGTCTCATCACAGTTGAAGACTTGCTGAGAACTGTAGCCTTCCTTGGTCATCATCTCGTCGAACGTCTTTTTAAAGGCTTCGGCCGCTTTTTTCGTGTCCGAGCTGGCAGCCTCCCCATAGACGCACCACGCATGGATGCCAGTCCGTTTATGAAATTTCTCGAATCCAGCCATGCGAAGCCTTGAACTCTGGGGTTGGCATTGAAGTCCTTTCCCCTCCTTCGTCTTCCGCCTGCGCAATCAAATCGCCGAAAATAGCACTGGCCTTGTGAGCGATTGCTGTCTCCGTTACTGTATCGCCAGCGATTTCTTTGTCTTTTATCCAGATGAGGAGCAGCCGTTCCATCTCGTCGTGCACATGGCTCCTCTTGCTGGACAAAATAGTGATGCCCTTCGACGGTGTAGTTGCTTTGATGGCATCCTTCTGTTTAAGGATGGTGCCTATTGTCGAACGGATTACGGCCAGTATTCCTTTGCGATCACACTCAATCGCATACCAGCTTCGTACTTCTTTATGATCTCCATCTTTGTCTCCAAAGAGAGCATGCGCTTCTTTCCGTGAATTTCAACTTTCTTGGGACCCATGACTACGTTAATTTACGTAAAGTTACACAAATACGTAATAATACAGTCTTCGCACAACACGATAATATGGACTGCAACGAAATCACCAACGAATTTACGTTACTAAACGAAATCGTTGGAGTGAACGAATGCCGATTGCGTACGGTAAACTTTCAGGTGCAGAGTGGCCGAGCTAAGGGACGCCAGCGCGTACGTATAGAAGATGCATGATGGGAGGAATGCTGTCCAATAAGAGAGAAGGATCTCATGGCTTGGATAGCATGAGGAACCAATGGGAGAGCAGGAGGATGGTGGCGAGTCTACTAACACTAAGATGGTGGCGTGCGGCGCGAGTTTCAAAATTGTTATCGGGCGAATCTCAGACTTTCAGAAACCTTTCGTATCTTGAAAACTTTTCGTATGTAGAGCAGTAAAATTTTTCGCATTGGCTTTCGTAACTTGGATTTTTCGTAAGTTGAGCCTTTCGTATCTCAAGGTACTACTGTATGACGCAAAGATAAAATACGTAAGTATTGTAGTCACTTGAACATCTAATTCTCTACTACATTCTTTCCTCGACGAGGAAGAGAGAGAGAATGGAACTCGACTGTCTTCGTTCTCTTTGCCAAGAGAACGAATTATTATTATTCGAATGGAGATCCTCAAGTGAGAACCGAGGATCGAAAAGGACAGTTCAAGCTTCTTATGATATTGGACATAAGACTTCATGGACGTAGTCTACAAGTCTTTTTCCTGGATGAGCCTCTGACTAATGAATGAGAGCTCTTTCGAATTTTGTTAATGAGAGCTTATCCGCTTATGCGATAAAATGTTATTAAGATCTTTGTCAATGAGAACTAACCCATTTACATGACAGAAGTAATCCAGGAATTCGAGCATATAGTATTCCTGATTCCCGCAGAAATCGAGGAAGGGGCAGGATTCCTGATCAGAGACTGGGCTTACGACAGGTAGGACCTTAATGTTCCCCTTCGGCAGCGCAGTCCCGAAAGCAGACGAGGCGTTTTATGACACCGAAATCTGCTTACAGTTTTTCTGGAATTCATCAAGTCATGGATTCTATTGAACGCTCCCTTCGTAGAAAGCGAAGTAGACATCTTGACGAAACCAAAATGATATTGTTAAGATACAATAAAGTTTTGTACATACTTACCTGGCAGATATATACTTAGCTATAGACTCGGTCGTCCCGACAGAATTTCAAATAAAAACTCGCGGCACACGCGACAGGTAGGTCAGGTGATCCACCATTCCCGCCACTGGTGGCGGGGTCTGGAACCATTCCCGTTTTCTAAGCCATAATTTCTCTTCCACCTGTCTCCTGAGGGGAGGATGGGTGGTCCTATTAATCGTATATATCTGCAGGTAAGTATGTACAAAAACTTTATTGTATCTTAACAATATCATTTTTGTACATGAAAACTTACCCAGCAGATATATACTTAGCTGATTTGGCCACCCTTGGGTGGCGGGCAAGAGACAGCTAAAAACAAAATAATACTTAAACTAAATACATTAAAAAACAGGGAAAAAACAACCTATGTTCTTGGATAAAATAATCCATGGTTCCTACCTGATTGGGCTGAAGACTTCATGACTACTGTCGATGAGTCTGCCTGCCTCAAGAGTTTCAGCGAGGAATGAACCTATGGCTGAATAACTCTTTGGATCGTGTCAATGGGGGGTAGCCCGCTTACGCGACAGAGCCTATTCTGGATCGTACCAATGGGGGCTGACCCACTTACATGGTAGAGCCTTGACCTTTTTGTCATATCAATGGAGACTCGCCCTCTTACATGACAGAGTTAAGGTTACTAAAAATAATCACAAGGAGCACTGAAGCCAATCCCGATCACCTGACCATGTTAGTACTGTTATAATCTAATGAATTGCAAGAGGGTTCCCTATTCCCTCTGACAATTAACCAATAAAAACAACCACCAATAAAAGATAATTTAAACACTAAAGGAAATTACGAAGGATTAGCCTCAGCCCTTCTCCCAGCACTGAATTCGCCGAAAACATACGCTCCCAGAGCAAAGCACTTTTCGTACGAAATTTTTACGTCTCTTAGGTAATTCGAGGCAAACACAGAATTACATCTCCAAAATTTAGACTCTATAAGTGCCTGCAGAGACCATGTTTTGTGAAATGCCATTGACGTAGCTATGGCTCTCACTTCATGCGCTCTTACTCTGAGAACATTGAGGTGCTCTTCATCGCACTTAAGGTGAGCTTCCTTATTACATCCTTTATGAAGAATGTAAGGGCATTCTTGGAAATCGATCTTTTCAGATCTCTTACAGAGCACCAAAGACTTTTCTATTGTACCTCCCAGCAAACTTTTTTCTTCTCAGGTAGAACTTGAGTGCCCTGACTGACACAAAAGTCCTCTCTAGTTCTCTTCCTGTTAATGAAGATAGTCCTCTTATCTCAAAGCTCTTGGCCAAGGCTTTGAGGGATTTTCATTTTTGCTAGAAAAACAAAAAATGGTTTAAAGGAGCAAATCGCTGAATCCTTACTTAAAACCCACTTTAACCTTCCAAAGCTTGCAACTCGCTAATTCTCTTAGCTGTTGCTAACGCAAAGAGGAATAATGACTTTCTAGTTGTCTCTAAAAGAAGCTGCGTGAGACGGTACGAATTTTTCCGACATTAGGAACTTGAGGACCACATCCAAGTTCCAGCTAGGTTTCTTGATTATATGTTCTTTCGTGGTTTCGAAAGACCTTATAAGGTCATGGAGATCTTTATTATTGGTCAGATCTATTCCTTTATGTCGAAAGACTGAGGCCAGCATACTTCTGTAACCTTTCACTGTTGATACTGCCAGGTTCAGTCTTTTCTCAATATAGGAGAAAATCTGCGATTTCAGTTACAGAGGTACTGGAAGAGGAGATATTTCTTCCCCTTACACCATCTTCTAAAACAACTCCCACTTCGACTGATTATACTTTAGAGGTGGAGATCTTCTGGCTCTGCAATAGCCTTCGCCACTTCTCGTGAAAAAAAGCCCTTGCTCTGACAAGTCCTTCGACAGTCTGAAGGCGGTCAGACTTAGAGCGAGGGGAGGTTTTTGTGAAACCTGTCGAAGTGGGGTGTTTTGAGAAGATCGTTCCTCAGTGGAAGCGATCTTGGAAAATCTACTAACCACTCCAGCACCTCTGTGAACCAACGAGAGCTGGCCAGAAGGGAGCGATGAGGGTCATTCTTTTGTTCCTTCCGAGCAAGCGAACTTCCTCAATACCCCTCCCCTACTATCTTGAAAGGAGGGAAGGCGTATGTGTCCAAGCCCGTCCAATCTAGCAGAAAGCTGTCTACTGCTACTGCTTGTGGATCCGAGATCGGGGAGCAATAGTTCTCTAATCTGTGATTCCTGTTGGTCGCGAACAGGTCTATATTGGGCCTTCTCCACAGATGCCATAATTGCTGGCAAATCTGAGGATTGAGAGTCCATTCCGTGGGTAGGACTTGTTTCTTTTCTGCTCAACAGATCTGCCCGGACATTTCTCTCTCCCTGCACAAACCTTGTGAGAAAGAGAGATCTGCCTTTCCTGAGCCCAAATCAGCAGATCCTTTGCTGATTCGTACAGGGAAAAGGAATGCGTCCTGCCTTGTTTCTTTATATAAGCGAGGGCTGTTGTGTTGTCCGAGTGAATCTGAATCCCAGATCTGAGACCTGTTCCTCGAAATGAACTAAAGCTAGATGAATGGCTGTTAGTTTCTTTTTTGTTTATGTGCCAGGACACCTTGTTCTCCTTCCCAAGTGCCTGACACTTCTTCCGAACCTAGGGTCGCTCCCCACCCTGAATCTGAGGCGTCTGCAAATAACGCTAGGCGAGGGTTCTGTAAGTGAAGGGAGATTCCCTTGCTTAGTTTCTGTGGATCTAACCACCAGCGGATATTCTCCTTGATCCCTTTCGAGATTGGAAAGGTTTCTCCCAGATTGTTGGACTTCCAATCCATCTCTCCTTCAGATAAAATTGACGGGGTCGTAGGTGTAGTCTTCCTAAGGAAAACGAACTGTTCCATCGAGAGAGGGTCCCCAGTAAGTTCATCCATTCCCTCGCGGCAACAATGTTCTTTCCTTAAGAAGACTGCCACCTTTTCTAAGCAGCGTTCTCTCCTTTCCTGCGAGGATACGCTAGAAAATCCCGAGAATCCATCTGAATCCCCAGATAGACAATACTTTGCTGGGGAGTCAGCATGGATTTCTCGCGATTGACTAAAAGTCCTAGGGACTTTGTCAAATTTAGAGTAAATAAAAGGTCCTCCAGACATTTTTTATCCAATTGGGCTCTTATTAGCCAATCGTCCAGATATAAAGAGATCCTGATCCCTTCCAGATGTAGCCAATAAGCTACATTCTTCATGATGTCCGTGAAGACTTGAGGGGCAGTCGAAAGTCTGAAAACACATCGCTCGGAACTGGAATACTTTCCCTAGGAACATGAATCTCAGATATTTCCTTGCTGCCGGATGAATTGGCACATGGAAATACGGCATCCTGAAGGTCCAGGGACACCATCCAGTCCCCACTGGACGAAGAGCAGACAGAACAGAGGAAGACGTCTCCATCGAAAATTTCTTCTTCAAGACAAAGAAATTCAGGGCACTGACGTCTAGAACCGGTCCCCTCCATTCCCCCGATGCTTTCGGTACCAGGAATAGCCGATTGTAAAAATCCTGGAGACTGGAGATCTTGAACCAGTTCTACCGCTTCCTTGGAAATCATCTGTTCCACTGCTTGCAAAATAGCAAGCTTTCGGACCGGATCCGAGTATCTTGCAGTCAACTCCCTTGGAGTTGTCGTCAAGGGAGGATTTTCCCTGAAGGGGATCAAGTATCCTTTTTTCAGGATCGAGAGGGACCAAGAGTCCCACACCCTTCTGGGCTCAGACTTTTGCAAAGTGGAGTAGTCTGGCGCCTACTTTTGTCTGGGAGGACTCCCTGCTCATCTAGACTTCCCGAAGGACACCTTCTAGATGGTCTACTCCTTCTATCTGGTCTGCGACTCTAAGAGGGGTCCTAGAAGAGGAGGCACCTCGAAAGGGGCTGTACAAAAGAGGGTTCTCTCTTTTTTCTCGATAGGCACGGCCGGCCTAAACTTCTTGGCTGAGTGAGTGAGGAGATCCTGAGTTGCCTTCTCCGTAAGAGATTTAGAACAACCTCTTTAACAGTCTCTGTGGAAACAGATGAGGGGACAAAGGTGCAAAAAGAAGAGATGTTCTTTGTAAGGGTGATACGGCTCTTGCTAGAAACAAAAGAGCTAAAGGACTGATCTCTTCTTTAAGACTTCCCGTTCCGAAAAGCGAGGCAACTTCTACGGAACCGTCCATAACCGCTCTGTCCAAGCAAGCCAGGACGCTTGAAAGTTCCTCCATGGAGACAAAGTAAGTGTCCTGAGCTCTCTTAGCTAACACTCCCCAAAGCCCAGTCCATGAAGTTTGAAGACTTCCAGGGTCTTAAGAGGCCCTTTAGAAGGTGGTCCAGCTCACACATTGGCCCATGTTGCTTTAGGCAGAAAGCAAAGACTTCCTCCTGGAAGAGTTCACTAAAGAAGCGAAATCCGCGTCTGCGGATGAAGGGAGGCCTAACCCCATAGGTTCCTTGGTCTCGTACCACCTTCCTGGTTTACCTGTTAACTTGGAAGGAGGGCAGGAAAAAACTGTTTGCCCGCTCCCTTCTGGAAGTCAAAACCACTCTGAAAAGGTCTTTAAGGCCTTTTTCATACAAGAGCAGGGCGCATCTTGACGAAGGAAGACGACTTGTGAGCTTTTGTGCCTCGACAGTCAAAGATCCTGGTGAAGGAGGGTCAGCAGGATGAAGGGGAGTCTCCGAACTCCTTGAGCAGCAAAAGAGAGAGCCTCTTGTAGTCAGAAACTGCCTGACATCTACGGGCCTCCTCCTCCTCTTCCGATACCTGTTCCAACGGATCCACTGAAGGAGACCGTTTGGGAGTGATCGGGCTCTTCCCGGGAGAAGAACTTCCTTCCCGAGAAGGGGAGCGCTGAACGTTCGAACTTCTATACGAAGAATGAGGCTCCTGTCGGTCCGCGAACACTCTTGCGCCTACTAGACTCTTGTTGTCTAGGCCCTTGCGGTTCGCCAGACTCGCGGCGCTTGATAGGCTCCTGGGCAACCCTGATTCAGGGGGCTTGAAAGATCCCTGCGCCCTGATTCCTGACGCTTAACAGGCTCTTGGCGCCCTAACTCTTGACGCCTAACGTACTCCTGGCGTCCTGCCTCCTGGAGTCCTGACTCCTGGCGCCCTGACGTCATGGCATCCTGATTCCTGACCTTCTAGCTAGACTCCTGACATCCTGAATCCTGTTGGTTTGAGAGGCTCTTGACGCCCTTTCTTTCTTGCGTCTCGCTGCCTCTTTGCGCCTGCCTGGCTCCTGGTCCTGTAGTCCCAAAAGGATCCTGATAACCTAAATCGGTTAGTCTATCTTCCGGTTCCTTGAACCTAAAACGATCGAAGACTTCTGCTCGATTCGCGGCGTCTCAATAGGAGAGAGGCTACGTTCTTCCTGTCTACCAGGATTCAAAGCCTTACCCGTCATAGGCGCTTTGGAGAAGAAAGCCTATAGGGCGAAAGAACTCTCCTCTCAGGAGAACAAAACTCCTGTCGGAACGAGTCTCTCGACGAAGGGCGATAAACGCCTGGAGATTGTTGAGGGTTCTCTCCTATACGAAGAGGGGCGCTTAGCGGAACTCTTAACAGGGAGCGAAACATCTTTCCTCCTTGTCGAATCCTTAGCAAAGGAGCCTACTAAAGAGGCTAACTGCTCTGCAGATTTATCAAAAACTTCTTCGTAGGATCCTGGAAGAGAGGGCTCCTCTTGTCTCGTCTTCTTAGGCAACCGAGGGCCAATTCTCGGGAAACGCTCTGGGCTGGAATCAGCCGCGTCTCCTTTAGGAGCCTTCCAGGCTCTCTTCAAGGGCGCGAAAGAGAGGCCGACTTCATCCTCGTTTAGGAGAGGAAGAGTCTGAGGCCGAAAAACACTCCTTAGGACGCCTTTTCATGCGGCAATCCGAGGCAGCCTGGGACTTTACAACAGGATTCTGCCGAAGGGACGCCTGACCGTTGGGGATGTTCTGCATCCTCCCTGCGGCTTTCGACATTCCTCCTCCCCTGGTCCTGGGAGTTGGGAAGCGGTCTAGGCCTCCTAGCAATGAGGGAACCGGTCAGACGCCCCCTCCACTGCACTGGGGACACTGCACAAGTCACTATCACCACTCTTACTCATTGCATTTAGAGCTCGTAACTGAGCTTGAAGTTTCTTGATGGAAGCTTTTACATTTCCCGTCACTGAAGAAGAATCTTTGATTCAGAACAGGAGAAGCAGCTGAGGCTAAAAGGGAAAAAATCGTTAGTAGGAGAATTATTAACAACTTCTTGTTCTAGAGAACAAGATCTACTAGATGGACCTAGCTGAAGCCTTCCTTAACTACTATCTCTCTCAAGCTTCCTAACATATGAAGATAACTCCTTCCATTCAAGCTCTGTTAGGTTCTCGCACTCAACACAGGTATTATTAAAAGAACATTCATTCTCTCTGCAATTTAGCGCAATACTATGAGGATCTACTGCCGATTTCGGCAGCCTAAACCTTGCAACCTTCCCTACTACAAACTCTAAACATAGGTGAAGCCTTAGCGTCAGACATCGTGAAAGAGTAGTCAAAACCAAAGTTGAAAAACAGTCCACAATAAGCGTATGCCAAGCCAGAGAAAAAACAGAATACGTCACACCCAAAAAAAAACCAATCCAAATTCTCGGCAAACGAGTTGAAATCCAAGATGGAGGAACGAACAATAGGTGTTGTCCGTTCAACCGACAGAGAAATTATGGCTTAGAAAACGGGAATGGTTTCCAGGACCCCGCCACCCAGTGGCGGGAATGGTGGATCACCTGACCTTACCTGTCGCGTGTTGCCGCGAGTTTTGAAATTCTGTCGGGACGACCGAGGTCTATAGCTAAGTATATATCTGCTGGGTAAGTTTTCATGTACAAAACTCCTTCCTCTTCTTCGACGACGCCCTCTTGAAAGAAGCGTTTGGCTTGCAGGAATCCTGCCGAACGTCTTGATGCGTAGGACGCCTATCGTTCTGAAGAACGTCCTGGCAAGTGCTCTGCCGAGCATCATGACGTGTAGGATGCCGAGCGTCTTCAAAAGCGTCCTCACTAGCGTCCTGGCGAGCGTCCAGATGTGTAAGACATCGAGCGTCTTCCACAAAGCTTATCAATGTTTATGACGTCAAGCGTCTTCCAAAGCGTCCTGATGAGCGTCTCTTTGTGTAGGACGTCGAGCATCTGCCAAAGCTTCCTCACGTCTCCAATGCGTAGGACGTTTGAGCGTCTTCAAGAGACGTCCTCGCGAGTGTCTTACCGAGCGTATGGTGCATAGAACACCAAGGGTTCTGAATCGGCATCTCAGAGAGGATCTTGTCGAGCGCCCTGATGCATGAAAGGCCACCCGAGAGGCGTCCTGGAGAGCCGCACGTTGCTCCTGAAGTGTGAGAGCACTATAAGAAGACGTACGGCTATCGTCTTCAAGACGGCCTTAAAGACCTTCGTTACCTTCTAACAAAGACAGTGGCCGCCTGTGCAACATCTTGCGTCTTTGTAATGCAAATGAACATATCCAGAAACGCGCTCAAAAAAAAATGGAACGCCGAGCATTCCGAAAGGCATCCTCGCGAGGTGCTTGCTTGATCGTCCTGATTGCATTCTTCGAGCGTCTTGAAGAGCGTCCGGAAAAGGAGAGCGACGAACATCAAGGGAAGCGTCATAGTGAATGACGTGCGTCAACACGAGTAACCTGAGAGGCTTCCTGGCGAGGGGAGAGCCGCTCATGAAACGCGAGCGTCCTAAGCAGAAGTACGGTGATCGTCATCAGGACGAGTCTTAAGGACATTCGCCACTCTTGACAAAAACGACGGCCGCTGTGAGACATCTTGCGCCTTTGTCACGCTCATCGACACTGCAGAAGGGCATTTTTAAAAGATGCCTGTGTGTTCTTGGGTATGAGGAAAGCTTTGCCCCTTTCTCCTGTCGAAAACTAGGATAGTCTGTCCAAGCGTAGCTGCCGAACCAGAGTCATCTCTGTCCGCTGACAGAGCGTCCCTTAGGGACGAGTAAGAGGCGTCTTAGCGAGCTGTTTGACTATGCAGATCAGCTTGAACAATATCCCGTTTCATAGTAAAGCGAACGTCACGTAACGTATACGGAGCGCCATGAGGAGAGCAGGGAGGGGACCGTCTGGAGAGCAAGAAAACAATCCTTGCTACAAGAGTAAACAATGTTCCTTCCTCTCGATAGAGCGTTTGAGTGGTCTCGAAAGGCGTCTTCGTGAGGGTTCTGCCTTATGGCACATCTCTTGACAAAGACGACGCCTGCCCTGCGACATCTTGCGGTCTTTGTCACGCTTATCGATATTAAGTCATGCCGAAGGGACGCCAGATCAGTACCTCTGACGTCACCCTCCTGACGAGAGAGAGGACGTGAAAGCATCCTCTTCTCTAAAGCTTCTTTTTAGAGGGCGCGAGTCCTTCCGAGAACTCCAACCCTGCGGGGAGGACGCCTCGGAGGACGAGAAGCAATCTTTCATGATTCGTGCACGTGCACGATCTTTGGCAGCCTGACGAATGCGTCTTCAGGTCCTGCCCGAAGAAGGGACGCCAGATCGGTGGGGGTTCCTCGTAACCCTCCTTTCGGCTTTCAACATGCCCTCTCCCTGTGGTCCTGGGAGTCCGACAGAGGTTTAGACCTAGAGGCGTTTATAAGGCCGATCTGACGCCCCCTCCACAACACTAGGGGCACTAATTCAACATCACTACACTCGCAACACTGATTGGAGATCGAGTACTTTAGATTCTAATTACTGATGTAATCCAACCATAACAGAAAGGGCATTACCTCTCACAAACACTTCCTCTAGGCCCGTGGAGCCATACCACAAGGTTATTGGCAAAATGATATTGTTATGTTACAATAAAGTTTCATACATACTTACCTGGCAGATATATACATAGCCAAGACTCCGTCGGCCCCGACAGAAATTCAAATTTCGCGCCACTCGCTACAGGTAGGTCAGGTGATCTACCGGCCTGCCCTGGGTGGCAGGACTAGGAACCATCCCCGTTTTCTATTCATATTTTCTCTCTCTTCCACCTGTCTCCTGGCGGGGAGGCTGGGTGGGCCTTTAATTGTATATATCTGCCAGGTAAGTATGTATGAAAACTTATTGTAACATAACAATATCATTTTCATACAATCAACTTACCTGTCAGATATATACATAGCTGATGGCACCCTTCGGTGGAGGGTAAGAGACAGCTACTATATGGAATAGACAGGTAAACAACATATGTTGTAGGTATAAATAAAACCTTGGTTCCTACCTGATAGGTGGTAGACTTGGGTGGGGGTGTTTGCCCAGATAGTCTGCATCACCTCAAGAAACTTTAGCGAGATATGTGATCTATGGCCAAGAGTTCTTGTGGGTCTGCCGATGGGGTCTTACCCAACCCCCTTTATTTTTTTTCTCAGCAGAGCCTAAAGGACTTTGTCAATGGTGCTGATCCACTTATATGACAATACACCTATGAAGGAGCACACAACCAATCCCGACCACCTGATCCTAACCATGTGTTAGAAACTAAGGATTGTTACGAGTTATCCCCGAACTCGTCACAACAACCGTAACTCAAAACCACTACGCACACATACATAATTTTTCAAAAAAAAAAATTATACTCAACTAATTGGATATGACGAGAATTCTCTTATGAACAACATAGACAAGCCGCCCGTTAGCGAGCCTGAATCCTCCATTGTTCGAAGAGATTCTCGACCATATTCCAAACAGAAGAAACAGTATATACATTTTAAGGATTGGTGTCGGCTCCCGTACCCAGAATCGTATCTGCCGATACGATAGGACCTAGAGAAAGCACTTCTCATACGTCACAGCGCACGTCTTTCAAGTAATGAGATGCAAATACTAAGTTGCATCTCCAATATGTCCGTTATCTATTAATGTTTTAAGCGACATATTCTTATAAAACGAGAGAGACGTCGCAACCGCTCTTAACTTCATGAGCTTTACCCTCAGTAGTTGTAATTGTTCGTCAGGACAGAACCTTATGAGCGTCCGTAATGACGTTTTCTTACAAAGAACGCTAGAGCATTCTTTGACATCAGTCTTGTGGGGTCTTTTACCGCGCACCAAAGACCCTTGTCTAGAGCCTCCCAACTGACGCTTCCTCTGAAGATAGAACTTCAGAGCTCTAACAGGGCATAGAGACCTCTCTGCTTCTCTGCCTACGAGACTAGACATTCCTTTGACTTCGAATGACCTAGGCCAGGGATTCGTGGGTATTCCTCGTTTTTCGCTAAAAACAGAGTCTTAAACGAGCAAATCGCCGAGTTCTCCCTTGAATCCTACTTTATCCTGCAGAGCTTGTAACTCACTAATTCTTTTGCCGTCGCTAACGATAAAAGAAAATAGGCATTTTCTAGTTAGTCTCTAAATGATGCCCGATGCGGAGGCTCGAATCTATCCGAAGACAGATATTTGATGGACTACGTTCCAGTTCCAGTTCGGAGGTACTGGTTCCTTAGACTTTGAAGTCTCAAAAGATCTTATGAGATCGTGGAGATCTTTGTTATTTGCCAGATCTAAACCTCTGTTCCTGAATACAGCCGAGGAGCATTACTCTGTATCCCTTTATTGTGGATACGGCTAGATGAGATTTTACTCTCAGGAATAGCAAGAATCAGCAATTTCCGCTATAGAGGTAGAGGAGGAGGACAACTTCTTGGCTCTACACCACCTTCTAAAGAACCTCCCACTTCGACTGGTATTACTTTCGTAGTGGAGGTGGTCTGCGAGCTCTCGCGATCGCGCTTGCCACTTCGCGAGAAAAGCCTCTCGCTCTGACAAGTCTTTCGATAGTCCGAAAGGCACGTCAGAGCGAGAGCGGGGGGGGAGGTTTTGATGGTACCTCTTGACGTGTGGTTGTTTTGAGAAGATCCGTCCTTTCTGGTAGGGATCTTGGAAAGTCTACGATCCACTCTACCACCTCCGTGAACCATTCTGGGGCCGCCAAAAAGGGGGCTATTAAAGTCATCCTCGTCTCTTTTGACGCCACAAACTTTTTCAATACTAACCCAGGATTTTGAATGGGGAAAAGCGTAAACGTCCACTCGAGACCAGTTTAGCAGGAAGGCGTCTACCATAATTGCTTCTTGGGTCTTCCACGACCGAGCAAAACACTGGGAGCCTTTTTTTGAAATGTATGTTGCGAAGAGATCCACATGAGGAGTTCCCAACAGAGACCAGAGATCGAGACACACTTCCTCGTGCAGAGTCCATTCTGTATGAAGGACCTGGTTTCCTTCCTGCTGAGCCTGTCCGCCCTCCCTCACATTCCTTACTCCCTGTACGAACCTTGTCAGCAGGGAGATGTTCCTGTGAGAACGTCCAAAGTAATAGGTCCCTCGTGAGTTTCGTAAAGGAACGAGGAGTGTGTCCCTCCCTGTTTCCGAATGTAGGCAAGTGCGGTGGTGTTGTCCACGTTTACTTGCACTATCTTGTCTCTCACCAGAGGTTCTAGGCTCTTCAAAGCCAGGTGTAACGGCGAAGAGCTCTTTGCAATTTATGTGCCAGGACACCTGTGCTGGTTCCCAGGTGCCTGACACTTCCTCCGAGCCTAATGTCGCTCCCCAACCCGTCTCCGACGCGTCGGAGAACACACTAGGTCTGGGTTCTGTGATCTTAGAGAGATCCCTTTGTTCTCTTCCAGAGGTAGCAACCACCACTGTAGGTGTGCCTTTACCTCCACTGGAATGGGAAAAACGTCCGACAGTTGTCCGTTTTTTCCAGCTCCAAGACTTCTTGAGGAAGAATTGAAGTGGACGGATATGAAGTCTTCCGAGAGGGAAGAATTGTTCCAGCGAGGAAAGCGTCCCCAGAAGGCTCACCATTCCCTCGCTGACGTTTGCTGCTTCTCTAAGAAGAGAGAGATTATCCTCAAACCTTTTGCGGTTCTCTCTTGCGAAGGAAAAACTCGAAAACCCCGAGAATCCATCCGAATCCCCAGATAGACTAGGTCTTGTCTGGGGGTCAGCTGAGACTTCTCGAGGTTCACAAGCAATCCCACGCCTTGGTCAAATCCAGAGTTAACTTTAGGTCCTCCAAACACTGTCTCTCCGATCTGGCCCTGATGAGCCAGTCGTCTAGGTACATCGAGACATTCACTCCTTTGAGATGAAGAAATCTCGCCACATTCCTCATCAGGCTTGTGAAGACCTGAGGAGCTGTGGACAGGCCGAAACACAAGGCTCTGAACTGAAAGATCCTTCCCCCCGTCATGAAACGGAGGTACTTCTTCGACGAAGGGTGGATCGGGACGTGAAAGTAGGCGTCTTGGAGATCTAGAGACACCATCCAATCTCCTTGTCATAATGACGCTAGGACTGAAGCAGAAGTCTCCATGGAGAACTTCTCCTTCTGAACAAATTTGTTCAGAGCGCTGACGTCTAGTACTGGCTCCAGCCTCCGAGGCTTTCGCCACTAGAAAAAAGGCGATTGTAAAACCCCGGGGAGTTTTGATCCAGTACTAGTTCTACTGCACTCTTGTCCCACATTTGTTCCACCATCGATCGAAGAGTATCCCTCAGCACAGGATCCTTGTACTTGGCTGATAGTTCCCTTGGTATTGACGTTATGGGGCGGAGTATTCAGGAAAGGGATACGATATCCCTTCCTTATGATATTTAGTGAAGACGCGTCTGCGTCTATCAGTGTCCAGGCCTCCACGCAATCCCAGGAGCCTGGCACCTACTGGTGCTGGAGGAGAAATGTTTCATTTTCCCTTTTTAAAGGGACGAAAGGCGGACCTACCTCTTCTCTCTGGAGCCTTCCTTCTTGCGGGAGGTCTGGAGATCGGACCACCTCGAAAGGGCTGCATAGAAGTGCTAGGTTCTTTCTTGTCCGAAACTAAAGCAGGTTTCTTCTTCCTAGCTGACTGCGTCAGAAGATCCTGTGTCGCCTTCTCAGTTAAAGAGTGAGCTACGTCCTTCACTAACTTAGAAGGGAACAAATAGTCCGACAGAGGTGCATATAGTAGAGCTGCCCTCTGAGCATGCGAGACTGCCTTTGTTAAGAAGGCGCCATAACACTGTCCTTTTCTTCAAAAGACCTGCTCCAAATAATGAAGAGACTTCCAAAGATCCATCCTGTACTGCTTTGTCGATGCAAGACAAAATGCATAACAGGGCTTCAGGTTTCGATTCCCTGCGAATCGTGAGCTTTCTTGGACATCACCCCAAGGGACCAATCTAAGAAGTTGAAGACTTCCAATACATGGAAAGTCCCTTGAGGAGATGATCCAGTTCTGAAATACTCCATGTAATGCGAGCAGAATTAAGACTTGGACGCCTTGAAGCGTCAACTAACGTCGAAAAGTCTGCCTCTGTAGTAGAAGGGAGAGCGATACCCATATCCTCCCCCGTCTTGTACCATATGCCTCTTTTCCCAGCTAATCTTGCTGGAGGCATGCAAAATACTGTCCTGACTAAGTCTTTCTTCGACTTCATCCAGGAGTCTAAGGCGTGTAAAGCCCGCTTCATCGAGATGGTGGGCTTCATCTTCAGAAAAAGACGAAGGCTTCTTCGCCTTCGCACTCGAAAAGAGCAGCGCGGAGAAGGGAGGAGCAGCCGGAGTCAACTCGTCTCCGTATTCCTCCAGAAGCAGGGTAGTCAACACCTTTATATTGGACAAGCCCCTCTCTTCCATGATCGTCATCATCCGAGTTTTGCTCCAACTCGTGATAATTCTGAGTTCTGTTCTCCTTTCAGAACTTTCCTCTTCTGGGAGGAGACAAACTCCTGATCGGAGAGGGGCTAAGGGAATGAAAGTCTTTCCTTTTTCCCGTTTTGATCGACCTGGAAGGCGTCACAACCTGCGGCTTCTCTTGCGCTTTAGAAGACGTCTTGTATGACGCTTCCCGCTCTCCGAGCGTCATGTATGACGTCTCTTGTTGACGTTTGATGACGCTTCGCGTCTGGAAGACGTTTCGCTCTCTAAGGGCTTCCTACTCGGCGTCACAATCTTGGACGGAGCGTCACGTCTAAGATCCGCTTGAAATGACGCTTCACTTCTAAAGACGTCTTTCGATCTTCTTGTCTTACTACACTCTCGTCAGCCCCCGTTCTTCGAGCAGTGTTGCGAGAGGACGAGACTTCTTAATTGGAAGCGTCACGTCCTCCGACGAGGCGCTAAAACTCCCACAAGAGATGACAGTTGTTCCTGAACGCCATAATTATCTTTCTTGAGGCTTCTCCTACGTCTAGTGCATGACGCCTCTCGTCATCACTCGGGGAAGAAGCATGATGTGGTACTTCCTCATAAGCGTCAGGTGACGCTGACGCCACCTTCGCCTTCTTAATAGCAGACGGGGCGTCATCCGAGAAGCGCTCTGGGCTTGAATCAATGTCTTGCTTCATATGACGCTTCAGCGGTCTCGATAATTTCGACTCCTTCCACCCTCGTTTAGGTGAGGGAGAGGGAGAGGACGAGAAACACTCGCGAAGGACGCTTTTTCTATAGCGCCCTTGAGCTGGCTGCCATGAAGCAGAGCTAGCTGAAGGGACGTCTGACCGTTGGGGATTCCCCACGACCTCCTTAAGGCTTTCGACTTTCCTTCTCCTCTGGGCATGTGAGCTTGGAAGAGGTCTAGGCCTGGGAGCGCCGCGAGGGACGATCAAACGCCCCCTCCACAACACTGATAGGACTCACTTCACTAAAATGTTCACTATCACTAGCCTTACCTTTCGAGTCAGCCATCTTGGTTTTCATGTCTCGAATAGTCGCTTTCAGATTGGCGATTCCGATGCCGAATCCGAAAAGACACTCTGAGAATGAGATTTATAGGGAGAATCTACAGTAGTAGGGTAGTTAATTATCCGTGAAAGGCTCAATAGGCCTTGAATTCCCACACCTTTCAGTCGTCTAACTCTATCCCTCTCTAACTTCTTCAAATAAGAAGTCAAAGTCTTCCATTCTTCTGCATTCAAACCCTCGCATTCCTTACAAGTGTTAAAAGCAGAACACTGAACCCCCCTACATTTACGGCATACAGTGTGAGGATCAACCGAAGCTTTCGGTATCCTCACCCTGCAGCCTACATTCACACACATTCTCACACTCACATTAGAATCAGACATACTGAGAAAATTCCAAAGAGTTATTCCAAAAACCAAAAACAGTCCACAGTAGCGAATGCCAAAACACGACCAAATACGTCACCAAAAAGCCGAAAAACGTTGATCAAATGTTGAAAAAAGAATCCAAGTCAGGAGGTAATAACAACAATGTTGATACCACCGGCGACAGAGAAATATGATAGAAAACGGGGATGGTTCCTAGTCCTGCCACCCAGGGCAGGCCGGTAGATCACCTGACCTACCTGTAGCGAGTGGCGCGAAATTTGAATTTCTGTCGGGGACGACGGAGTCTTAGCTATGTATATATCTGACAGGTAAGTTGATTGTATGAAAATAAAGTTTACAGGAGGTTAGTAGGTTCATTACCCTGACTTCTGTTTACTGATCTTGGAGAAAGACCTCCTGATTCTATTACGCTCTAATTTGCGTACATACGAATCATACACATACATCTTCCTTCGGAATCAGTCAAATATCACACTAATTACATTGATGTTTCAACAAGAATTATGTACACATCGTGCATATTAAGTGAGAATCTATCGAAAGTTTCGTTATTCTCACCTAACCCCTTACAGACAACAAAGTCTGAAACTAGCCTAACTAGATTCAGACGTCTTATGTCAAGAAATTCAAAATTAAATCAATTTATGATAGCGTATGCCTAGCCGCAAATCCAAGTTAATAAACCAAAAAGAAAACAACCAAGATACTTAAGCGGCAATGAAGTTCCAAAATCCTAGGCGGAGGTAATGAAAACGGGTGTTTACATTACCGGCGACAGAAAAAAATCTGAATAGAAGATGGGAATGGTTCCTGATATCCGCCTCCCAGCGGCGGGAATGGGTACTAACCACCTGGCCGCCCACTGCGTGTGCCGGGAGTTTTGAAATTCTGTCGGACTTCGGAGAATACAGCTATATATATATCTGTCAGGTAAGTTTCATGAACAAAATTGAGTATTTTGCATTTTTGGTGTCATATTTCATCTGCCATATGAGCGTTGTAGGCGTTGTAACCCTGGAACATGTGTCGTAACCCTGGAAATAATGTCTGATGAATATAATTGACAAGCGTCGTAACCTCGGAACGTCGTAAGCCGAGACCGTCGTAACCAGGGGACCGCCTGTATACACCTTCACAACCCACTTGAGAACTGTGACCACACAGAAAACTGAGACATCTTGACTCAAATGCAGTCAAAGAACAAGTGACAGGTTACTGACATGCAACTGACTAAAGTGACAGCCTCCAGTTAGTGCCAGGAATGTTCCTATATATATAAAAAAAAAACAAGTTTTATTCTTGTAAGAGCAATCTGATCTCTCTCGGAACTACAAACTTGAGGGTGTCCTCCTCCCAACACCACCAACTGAATCTCTTCCACAGTTCCAGCTCACAAAGGGTCATAACTTCATCTACCAATGAGCCATTTACACAGAAAGTAATTTGCACAAGAAAACAAAGAAGTTTGTCAAACGAACGTCAAATCTATGGCACTTCATCAACAACAATGAAAAAAAAACATTGACAGTAAATGGCTCACAATATTTAAAAACTGAGAATAATGAGCAAAAAATGACAATTTGTCCAAAATTGCATTTTTCCTAACTATACAAACCTGAGGTCCTTTTACAATAAGAAGGTTACTAGTGGCAGCTGGATAGGTCGTAAGCTTTCGAACAAGGGGTTCGGTAGTTAACTGCTTGTCCGACAGGCGCGCACGCGCGACTGGGAGGTAAACAATCACTTTTGCTTTTGGCCCAAGCAAAAAACTGCAGAGTGAGGGTGGCATGAGGTGGGTACTATGTGTAAAAGGACCTCAGGTTTGTATAGTTTGGAAAAATGCAATTTTGGACAAATTGTCATTTGTTCCGACACGGCATACAAACCTTATGCTTTTACAATAGGAAGACTCACTTCTTGGTGGGAGGAATCTGAGTCTTTTGTGAACAGACTGGTGTTCGCCCAACCTTGGAATGCCTCCCGGGTCGTAAGAGCGAGGGAGGGATCCAAGCCTCTGTCCGATTGATCGGGGTGTGCACCGCAGGATCAATGGTCAGACCTCTGGACCAAGTACTAAGAGAGAGGCAAGCGTGTCTCTTCGTACCAGCAATGTAAGAACTTGTTCCTGTACAGGAGCAAATATAAAGTCATGGGTTTGTCTCTTGTTGGCATCCACTTCCCCCCCCTTGTAGGAGGAAGTGGTGGATATTTGCTTCTATCCCTAGTGAAAGGGATAGAATGGGGCTCTGTCATATAGCTCACCTGCATCTCGTCCTCATACAGTGTAGTGACGACCGTGACCCTCTGCCCACAGGTAGAGGAGGAGAAAAAGATGGGAAGAGAAGCCAGTCACTCACTCATTCACACATCCATCCGCACAGTCACACCAGGGCTCGATGCTGTTCAGCCTGCGAGGGTCTGGGTTAGCTACACAACTTGTTGAGCAGCCACCACGGGTCCCAAGGAAAAGGTATCCAAGGACCTGTGGGCAATATCCCGAAGGTAGTAGGAGGTGAAGGTAGTCTGGTTAGACCAGACCCCTGCCTTCAGGACCTGCGCCACGGAGAAGTTCTTACGAAACGCCAACGAGGGGCCAATACTTCTGACTTCGTGAGCTCTCGGACGGGACGTACGGATGTCGTCACTACCATCAGCCTCATACGCCCTCCTGATGACCTCACGCAGCCAGAACGAAAGAGTGTTCTTGGATACTTCTTTCTTGGTTACCCCGGTGCTAACGAAGAGCTCGACACTCGGGGCCTGAGGTGCCGAGTTCTCTTCAGATAGCGCCGTAGCGCCCTCACAGGACAAAGCAGCATCTCATCCGCATCATTATCGGTGAAGTCCATTAAGGAGGGAATCGTGAAAGACTCGAACCTGTCGTCAGACACCGAAGGTTTCTGAGTCTTTGCAACGAAGTTCGGGACGAAATCGAGCGTCACAGATCCCCATCCCCTGGAGTGTCGTACATCGAAGGAAAGACCATGAAGTACCCCTACTCTCTTCGCCGATGCCAGGGCCAGCAAGAAGAAGGGTCTTGAGGGTCGATCCCTGTCTGACGACTCTCGGAGTGGCTCGAAGGGTCTTCGAGTCAAACTCCTAAGGACGAGAGTCACATTCCCCTTACTCAGGGTGGGGCCTGAGTTCCCTGGGTGGGCAAGACCATTCAAGCTCCTCATGAGCAAGGAGGTCTCGAACGAGTTCAAGATGTCCAATCCCCTCAGTTTCAGACTAGTGCCCAGGGCGGTCTCTATATCCTTTGACTGTGGGGACTGAGAGGAGCTTTCTCCTCGCGAAAGAAAAACGAGGAAATCCGCTACCTGCTGAGAGTGGGCTCTGAGAGGAGATATACCCCGTCTACGACAAACCAACCACATAAAGAACGGCCCACTTTCCCCCTGGTACACAGCTGCAGAGGACTGACGGACGTTTCCAGCCATCTCTGTTGCTGCGCTACAAAGAAAAGCCTCTCATTCGCAAGAGATGGTGGATAACAGCCAGCCGTGAAGACGAAGGGACTGGACTGTTTGGTGGTACGGCCCGCTCTACGTGGCTGGACGAGAAGGTTGTGCCAAGGGGGGAATCTCTCTCGGTTTCTCTCCTGCTAGAAGAGCCAGCAGGTCCGATACCAGATGGCCTGGGGCCATTTGGAGCCACCAGGATCATCCTGATATTCGGGTGACCAGTGCTCGACTGATCACCTTGCAATCAGGGCTGAACGGGAAAAGGCGTAAGCGAAGAGGTTGTCCCACGGTGTTTGAAGAGCGTCCTCTGCAGCTGCCCATGGGTCCGGCAAGCTGAAAAGAACAAAACCTGAAGTTTCCTGTTGTGCCGGGTTGGCGAACAGATCCACGACTGGTCACCCCCACAGTCGAAGAGCCTTTCCCGCCACTCCTGGTGTAGAGACCATTCGGTCCCTATCACCTGATCCCGACGGCTGAGCTTGTCTGCTACTACATTCCTCTTCCCTGGAATGTAGCGTGCTGACAAGCTCTATTGAGTGAGCCTCGGCCCACTCTGCCACCTGCCGAGTCACTGGTACGACGGGAGAGCACTAGGGGCCAAGGCCCACCCCCCTGTTTTGTTGACGTAAGCCACCACCGTGGTGGTTTGTCGCACATCAACACCACTGAGTGTCCCATTCAGTCGGTCCTGAAACTCTTGGAGCGCGAGAAAACGCTGCCTTGAGTTCCAGTACATTGATGTGAAGGTGCTTGTGCGTGCTCGTCCCACACTCCTGAAGTCAGCAACTCCTCCATGTGTGGCGCCCCACCCCTCGGTTGATGCGTCTGAGAACAGCTGCATCTCCGGGGGGGGAATGCTAGAGGCACTAAACCCTTTAAGAGGTTCCTGTCGTCGAGGTTCCCCTGTCGTCCAGTCCACCAGGCTAGGTCCTGCTTCCTCCGGTGTCAGCGCACTGGAAAGCTCGGGGGATCCGTTGCCTGTGACCCAACTCTCCTTTAGTCTCCACTGAAGAGACCGCAGGTGAATACGCCCGTGAGGGACTAGCTTCTCGAGTGACGACAGGTGTCCGATACGACTTGCCATCGCTGAGCTGCCTGTTCCTGCCGCCGACAGGAACTGGCCGGCTGCCTCCCTGAATCTGCTGATCCGCGAGTCTGCGGGGAGGGGAAGACCTCCTCGCCCCTACCGTGTCGATCAGCATACCCAGGTACTTCATCCTCTGCTTGGGCTCGAGAACGGACTTTCTCGAAGTTCACAACGATCCCCCAGATCGCGAACAGAACTCGAGTAGGCCCGATCCCTGTCCTGCGCAACTGCGAGCGGGAGCTCGCCAGGACTAGCCAATCGTCGAGATACCTCATCAGACGTATCCCGTGCGAATGGGCCCAAGCAGACACCAGAGTGAACACTCGCGTGAACACCTGTGGGGCGGTTGAGAGACCGAGCAAAGTGGCCCTGAATTGGTACAAGTCCGTCCCTCGAGGATGAAGCGGAGGTACTTTCTGGAAGACTGATGAATGGGTATTTGGAAATACGCATCCTTCAAGTCCACTGAAAGCATGAAATAGTCTCCCTGATGGAGTCAGCACAGAGCGTGCCGTCTCCATCGTGAACCGGGTCTGGCGAACGAACCGGTTCAGGGAGAGAGTCTATCACCGGGCGCCAGCCCCCGGTAGACTTTTTCCACCAGGAAAGTCGACTGTAGAAGCCCGGTGCTGATCTGTGACGATCTCTACAGCTCGTTTGCTCAGCATGGTCTTTTGATCTGTCTCAATGCTACGTCCTTCGAAGATCCTGGAACGTACGACTGCTGTTGGGACGGGTTGGAGGTGAGGGGTGGCCGAGATTTCAAAGGGTAATAAATATCCTCCTTAAGGACATCTACTATCCAGTCTCGGCGCCGTAGCGCTGCCAAGTTGCCCAATGGCTGGCCCAGGCACCCCCCCCACTTCCGGCAGCAGGTGAGGGGGAACGCCGTCCCTACGTTTCCCACCCCCTTTCTTCGACTTCTTCCCAGAGCTCCTCGCGAGAAGGAGGGCTGGTTTACGGCCCCCCTTTGCAGAAGACGAGAAGACATCTTTCCACGGGGCTTCGACGCGACTAGTCTTAGCCACCGTGGAAGCGCTAGCCGAAGCTCTTTGGCTTGGCCGCAGTTCGAGGCTGCCCAGAAGCCTTCGAAACTGCCTGGTGTAACCAGACGGTCACTGTCATCAGTGCGCCGTCTGTCCCACCGCAGCGTCCCCACCCTCTCTCCTGGGAAGAGAGATGAGGACTCCGTAACGTCCATTACGAAGCCCCAATGCTGCTTCACGCCCCCAAGCCGCCCTGGATACTCGAGTAAGGACAGCGTCCCTACGTCGGAGAACCAGGTTTGGCCCACAGGTTTTACCGTCTGGTGGGCTAGGAAGGAGATGGCCTCTTCCCCCAGGCTGGCAAAGCCTCCTGAAGGCCGAGTCTTCTTCGGGAGAAATTCCCCCGGAGTTGGCTGCGACCTTAGACACCGTGAGGGACCACAGATCTATCCAGGAGACGGCCTGGAAAGCTGCCATGGCAGTGGATTCCAGACCAAGTGCCTCTTGCTGCGAGAACCATAGGTTCTCGGACAGGAGCTGCTGCAGAGACACCCCGGCGTTAGGCCTGGCTAACTCCGGGTTCACCTGTTTGGGGCGGCATCGGGTCTTCAGACGGCACGCAAGAAAACGCCACTGTCGCAGTAGATGAGAGCGGAAGCAGCTTGCTCGACCTGCTGGACTTGAGAGAGCTGTCTAGCCCGAGACAAAGAGCTCAACCTGGTCCAGCACCGAGTCGGCAAGCTCCGATCGCGGCAATCCCACCGTCGGTCTGGGTTCCTCTTCGGGCCCCAGAACGACTCGAGCCGGGACGTGGGCTCGGAAGGTGGGAGTGGCGATCCTTCCCCGAGGTCGTTGTGCTGACGGATCAGCGCAATTACCTCGGCAAAGTTCCTCTGGATCTCCGGAGTGACTGCATCCTGAGGAGTAGGACCATCCAGTCCCTCGAACAGGAGCAACTCCCGAGACCCTCCCCCCTCGAGGGGGGGAACAGCGACAGACCCCTTTCGGTCTCCTCCAGCCACTTGCACATATGTCCTGGCCGGTCCAAGAACCGTGCCTGGCACGTAGGGCGTCGTGGTGGGATCATGAGGGGCGCACCCCTCACGATCACTCCTCAATACCTCGCTCCTCCCGGTGTAACCCGAGGAGGTTGAAGGTACGGGAGAGGCAGACCTGAACGCTCCACTCCTCGCTCGCTGGCAGAACCAGCAGGCTTGGAGGGCTGCAGGCGATCGTCAACCCGCGGTGGCGATCGAGCTGCAGGCCTCGTCGAACCGTCTCGCTGCGGAGAACGGCTGGACTGAGCACAGCGGCCCCGATCTCGAGTGTCAGAAGAGCTGGTGCTGGTTGCCGTACCCGATCGCTCTCTGTGAGAGCGACGGTCAGGCGACCTACAGGCTCCACTGTCACGGTGAGACCGGTGCTTGTCCTCACGGCACGTCACGTCGCTGGACCAGCGAACGGGGGGACCTCTTCCCAGCCTCAGCCCGTGGCCGGTCGTGGACCGTCACGTCAGCCCGGGTAGCCAGCTGGTCGCCGCGAGAGTGATAGCTGGTCTGGTGAGAGTCGCGTGAGCGGCTGTCACCAGTCTTCCGCTCCGTGCCGTGAACCTGACGCTGAGCGGGCTCAGAGGTCTGGTTCCTGGCTGCACGGTCGCTGGTAGGCGACCGTACACTCGGTACCTCCCGCGAACGAGAGGCCGAGACGGACCCTGATGCAGTGGCAGAACCACTGACAGCAGGCGAGGAGGTGCCAGTGTTAGCCGACACTCCTCTGGTCCCCGTAGTCTTTTTCCTTGCGGAAGAAGAGACGGGCCCTGCTCCCGAAGGAGCAGGATGACCAGCGGAAGAACCCCCGTCTCACCGGAGCGAGACGGGCCCTTAGAAGTTCCCGAAGGAGACTTCTTAGGGGGGGAGGAGGCGACCTTCTTCTTCTTAGGCTGTGAAGCCTTAGAAGATGAAGGGGGAGAGGCGGCAGAGACGACGACGACGACGACGACGACGAAGAAGACGACGAAGACGACGACGACACCTTCCTCCTCTTCCTCTTCTTCTTCGTCAGCTTCCTCAGGACCGATGTCAAGTCAGCCATCCAGGGCGGAGCCGGGGCTGCTGTTGCCGAAGCAACAGGGCCCGGACGCACCTGTCCAGACAGACCGACATCGGGAGCAGCGGCGCCACGAACAGGAACGACATCAGCAGGTGCAGGCATCACAGGAACAGCAGGAACGGAGACGGCAGGAACGGGTACAGGAACGGCAGCGGTGGTCGGCAACATCACATCACTCATCAGCGGCTGGGTAGGTACGGCAGGAGGTACAGGCAGGCCAGGAGGACGGACCAGCGACACCGACATCCTAGGCACCAGCGGGAGGTCCAGGGGCGAGCTCTTCGGGCACACGAAGTCCGGTCGAGGCAGCACGGCAAACCCAGGCGGCGGCGGCATCACACTCCCCCGTGGTACGGCGATCGGCCCCTGCACCGATGAAGTTAGTGTTACAGACACCGCGTGCGGGGAATACACCTGATGAGGGGGTGAAGCATAGCCAGGGGTCGACAAGGTCGTGGTAGTGGTGGTCACCGTGGCATGCGTGACCGCAACAGAGCCAGCTAGATGGTAGAGCAGCCCCTGGACACTCGGCACGCCCTGCAAACCCAACGATGCCCACACCTGTCCAAGGTCATCCTTCGCAGCAACAGCACCTAAGGAAGCAAAGGTCGGGTGATTAGCAGGGGCCTCTACCCGTCCGCGCGGTGTAGACGAACGGATAGAGGACCCAGAGTACAACTCAACGTCAGGGTACCTAGCGCCCTCCTCCACACTCGACAGGTCGGGTGAGGAGAAGGACCTGGAAACCCCCCCCCCCCCCCCCCCGCAGGGGAAGGCGCCAAACGTGGGAGCTGAGCAGGGGGCAGGAAAGAAGACGAAGTGTCCGTAACCAAAGGAGTCGCGTGAGAGCTCTCCGACGACTCCTTTGTCAGCCTTCGTTTCTTCCTACCCTCGTACAAGCCCCACTGCGCCTCCGACCAAGACACACAAACATCACAGGGCTCGGCGCGGGTACACTCACGCCCCCGACACCGAGCACACAGAATATGAGGATCGATTTCTGGGAATGAGCGGAATTTTCCGCATTTACGCCCTTCGGTTCCCGGGCACAATCGCCGGATGGTAGCGGGGCGTGGAGAATCCATAATCGATCAGAAATTCACTTGAATAATGAATAATAATAAAGAAATGATTGTACTTACAATGATTCTTCACAGAAAGAGAAAACACAACCATACAAACGAAAGAAAGCAAACGACGAGAAGCGGGCAGAGAGCGTAGAACACACACGTCCACTCGCTGTGAGGCCGAAAGCAAAAGTGATTGTTTACCTCCCAGTCGCGCGTCGAACAAGCAGTTAACTACCGAACCCCTTGTTCGAAAGCTTACGACCTATCCAGCTGCCGCTAGTAACTTTCCTATTGTAAAAGGACCGAAGGTTTGTATGCCGTGTCGGAACAAATCAATCTCTTGGACATTGATGAATGACTCGTTAATTGCAAAAGGGAACTGATACTCTCTATAAAACAAAGCAACCTAGCTACCTGTAATTGCTGTTAACAGTTTTTTGCATTACTGTAAATAATTTCATTCTGGTGGCTTAAACACCATCATAAGAGGAGACAAGAGATTTGTATTGGATTTAAAAACATAAGAGAGATGTATGTACTCATTTCCATAACAATTTCCAGTATATAATTGATGCATGTGAAATACTCACCAAGTATACTGCGGCCTGAGTTACAATCCAGACCTTGTTCCTTATATCTCTTCACCTGATTTTTGAGACTTGTGATCCGATTTGGATCCACTTGCTTATAAAGTATCTCACAAGATGTTGCAAGTTTTGTTAAATATTCATCAAAGTTCTCTGCAGAAAACTTGTATCTTGGATGGAACACCTTATTCCTGATTTCCTTGATATCGTTCAGTGAATCAAACACAACTTGGTCTATTCTGTAACTCAGCTGTTCATTGGCGATGATGTTCAGTAACAATGACAAATCCAGACTTTTCAGAACTCTGCACTTCTCGTTTTGGTCCCTCAAGTTTTGAACCGTGACTTGACTCAATATGTCTCTGTTTTCATTAAGATTGTGTAAAGGAGGAGATCGCTTCTGCGTCTGTGATGATCCTTGGTTGTCCCTTTTCCTTGAGCTATTCAGTCTTAATAAAAAGTCACAGAAAGAAAGGTGGTTATCATTTGCTTGTAATTTGTCCATATAACCACAGTTTCTGAATTCTTTAATTAGTATCAGATAAGCTGCATCAGCACATTCATTACGAAGGAGCTGGTATAGGGGCAACAGGAATTTAAGGCCAATGTCACCCTGAAAAAATAAAACTATATTGAAAAAATCCACAGACAAATATTTTTATTAGTAAAATCATGTTAATTCTCAACTTATAACAGTATGATCTAAGCAAATATTAATACAGTGGAATACATATACTTAAAGTAGCAATAAACATGCAGATGTACATGGAGAGAGAGAGAGAGAGAGAGAGAGAGAGAGAGAGAGAGAGAGAGAGAGAGAGAGAGAGAGAGAGTGTACAGTTGTGGTAGACATCATATTTACTTTGCACATTACACTCATATCAACCTGTCTTGGGTGCTTTTTTTCTGTACATATTTACAATTTAATTATTCATTCTTGTACTGAAATACAATTTTGATGACAGATTTTTATGTGATTCTGATAAATATGGCATTCATTTTCATTGAAAATGCTTGATTCATCCACTACATCTTATGATATTGGAGGCACCTCAGTGGCAGCCAGGAAGTTTTGAGTTGGGGCATGGAATAAAATTATGTAAAAAATTTGGATATCAGTTAACATTCCTAACTTAAGCTAATTTAGAAAATCGGGTCTTACTTGGCTGGAGGTGAGTTGCTCCCTACACTAACCTGACCCTACAACCATGGTTTCTTATCAGAGCTCCCCTCCCCATTAGATATGTGGGGGGGGGGGGGGGGGGGGGGTTCATAGGTTAAGCATATATTTACAGAGGAAGTAGACATCAGTAACCCTATAAAGTTTTCTCTGACCATCACTAAAACTACATAACTGCTGCTCTAAAACCTGTCTTGATTTCAAAAGTTGTTTTTTGCAGTTGTTCAGTGGTACTATACCCAAAAATCTATTAAATCATTATCTTTTATTGCTTCTGTCACATTGTTCAGTATAACAGGAATACTTGAACAACTTGCCTAATCTAATTGTGTTTCTCTTGTCACAACCATGATCATAGTCCATATAATTTACTAACTCATCTTTACAGCAAGATGTGGGTTTGCATATTAAGGAAAATTTCTTCTACAGGTATAGACTGTCAGAATTTTCCAAGTGGCTGGATTCCAGTCTATCCTTCCGCTCTCTCCTTCCTTCTCAGTCATAGGGCTGCAGAAAAAGGGTGGATGTAAGTCTTCTCCTTGGGTTATCCTTTAGAATTTACGCTGAGAATCCTCTTCTCATGTTAAAGAAATGCCAGTCTTTGACCACTTCTTGGGATTAAAACTCTGGAAAAGCTGTAAACTTGTTGCAAAAGTTCATAACGGATTGTCAGTGAGACTCTCAAGTGGCTCAGTCTGGTCCCCTCTCTAATTCTGAGGCATCCAGGAAGGTGACCCAGTTGGAGACTGTAGTACCTATTGCTGAAGTTCACCTTCATCCTTGGAGGTGCCAAGATGTTGAAGGAGGGTGTTAGTAAAGAGTTTTGCAGTCTCCCTGGGTATGAGCCATAGCCCAATTACTCTTACACTACACAGTTCCAACAGGCACTCAGGAAGTTTTCACAAATACACTCATATTCAAACACAACCTAAAGAACATGAATGTGTAGTAGGGACAGCAACAAGGGGAAGCACGAGCAACAAAAGAAGTCTGTAATAGTCCTCTCTAAGAAGGGTTGGAAGGGCAAAGGGTCACAAGCACACTAACAGACTCCAGAGGCAACGCTAACTATGACCAACTTCTTATTCTCAATTCAGAGGGAAAGGAGAATCTTCCACAAAGTCTGCTTGGGTTCCTTGTGAGAGCTCTTCTAAGACTTCTGGTTCCTATAGGAGACACAAGGGGCAGAGCTGATGAACAAAAAGAGGCAGAAGTTAAACACTCCCATTTCACCACCTTGCTCCTTTCATCATAAGTCTTTTTCTTTCTGATAATGGCTGAGGGTATTGTTAGGGCAAGCAGTCGAAGATCCTAAATACCATCTGGATTAAAAGCAATGCAACATCTCCTACAGGCATAACAATGACAAGAGGATCAGCAAGGTTGACCTCCTTAACAGGAGAGCAGCAAGAGGAACAGAAGTGGCTGGCAGACCCTTAGCTTTGGCTAAGTGATCCTAAAAAGCAGCAAAGGAGGGTTAACTGAGAACACCCAGACAAGACTATCTGTTACGGCCTCTGAGAGAGGTCCGCTTCAGGTTCGATATGAAATAAATAAAAAAAATATTTCAACACCAACAGTTGAAACTGGGGATACGAATATAGAAAGAAACACTAACACAACAAAGGTTTATTTACAAGCTTACTAACAAAGGTAAATGCAGAATGGTATCTCCTATTTACATAAAAAGATAGAATCTTACACTGCATGAACTGGGGGAACAGTTAGGCAATTCAAATACTTGCTAGTCAATTTGGCAATTCGAGGAGATGGCTTCTCAAAAGGAAAACGGTGAATGCAGACGTCCTCTTGACTCCGTATTGCAGAAACTAGTCTACTTGTAAGGCAGGAACTCACCAAAACCTCTAGCAGGACCTTTTCTTCTCTGAAGTCTGCTCGACGTCGAGATAACATGGACGTGCACTCCTGAAGACGACTAGACCAGTATCCAACCAACTCTCAAGCAACTTTTTTCCTGATCCTTCGTCGGTTCCTTTCTCTCTTATCTCTCACGGATGATCTCTGCTGCTGCTGATCTCTCACTGATAATCTGATCTGTGGCTCTTACTGAGGATATCTCTCTGTGACTAACTGGAGTCTCTCTTTTACGATCTCTCTTTTCTCCTGCTACGACCGTCGTATTTATACGGCACTCTGGGGGCGGAGCCTACGGCAAACTTCACAGACTCCAGGGATTTCTAGAATTTCTTAGATAAATCTAGTCGAGGTATTGCATCAGAAATCGCGGCATTTCTCACATCCCGACGAGTTCCACAACACTCCCGCCGATTCTGGAACCCTCATGATAACAGGCACCTCCAACACAATGCGCTAACGCCTCCTTGCTGCCGAACTTCTCGAAAATGCGTTCTCCTTTCCTTTATCTTTCTTTGCTAGGAAGCAATTACATACCATCACACGCCCCCCCAAAAGAGAAAAAAAAATGAAATCAACTGATTTTAATTTTTTTTTAGAGAGAAGCAAGAATTAAACAGCGGGGAAACAATTCTGCATAAAGCTTTAATACTTCTTCATTCACTCAACCACTCGTGCCAAAATAGAAAACGGTTATTAGGCTACTCATTCTGAGAAAAATCTCTAGAGGCTACTAACTATAACATTATCCTTCTCTCTTACTTTTTCCGTTTTCAGAACTCTGGTTAAAACTTATAAATACTAAAACACCTCTTGTGTTTTTTCTCAAAAACTAATCTCACTCAGTAACACTGTTACATGGGCGGAGGCCACGGCACAGGGCGTTGTTTATAATTCTGAAGCAAATTTACATTCATTGCCTTTGCTCTACTCTTACCCACATTAATTCTATAATGTATATTTCCCCTCTTCTCTAAAACTGAAAAAGGACCTTCGAAATTATAAGGTAAAAAGGGACTTTCTCTCCAGACTAGTACTAAAACTTCATCTCCTACACACAAACTCTTGTTTGCTCTAAGATCATGTTTCTCTTTAATTTTCCCTTGACTTCCTCTCGCGTTTTCTTTCGCTAAGTGCCAAGCACTTCCGTTTTCCTTCGCTAGTTGCCAAACATCTCTTAGATTGTTTTTATAATACTCAAGATTAGTTATGCAATCATCTCTACCCTTACTTCTAGGCAAAGTTCCGACCATATTGATAAATACATTCTCAAAAGATTCGCCTACTGAAAGAATATTACACAACTGAACTCTGGGAATTACTTGAATTGGTTTCCCTGCAATTTGATATTCAGAACAGCTTAAAACATACCTCTTAAAACATACATCATTTTTCATCTTAGGCCAAAAGTGTGCCCTACTAATACACTTGAAAGTTTTATTTACTCCTAAATGTCCTTGCTCATCGTGTACTAACTTCAAAACTAGTTCATGAAACTTCCTAGGAACTGCTAATTTTCCTGTGATTCCCCCTTCACTACCCGACTTAGGACGAACATGACACAAAACTTCGTCCTTTAAACAAAAAGTTTCCTTACACACATCATCGAGATCATCATCCAGCTCACTTTAAAAAATTCGGGTTAGTGTCTCATCCTCTCTCTGCAACTTGACTAGCTCATCCTAATCCAAAATGTTAAAGCCTAATTCATCACCGTAACTAGTAGTAGGTACAGGTACATTTACTACGTTACTCTCGACAGCTACACCTTCCGTTTGGCTATCACTGTCAACGATAAAGATAGGTCTCTCAGCCACACTCATGCCAAGATCAACCTCGCTACCTCTATCACACTCGTTCGAATCCACGAACTCACTCACGTTTGAATCCACGAACTTACTCACCTTCGAATCCACGAACTTACTCACGTTCGAATCCACGAACTCACTCTCGTTCGAATCCACGAACAAATTATGACCGTAGTCTACGTCTGTATCTAAACCCGACCTAGTTACTACCATTACAGGCACTGGAATATTCCTCACAACAGGATTCACATTCTTGGATAAAGCTAAGTCATTACCGACAATAATGTCAATGCCTTCGACAGGCAAACTGTCCACAACTGCAAGTTTCACTTCTCCTGACACTACCTGACTTTCTAAATTCAACTTCAACAAAGGACAAAGAACACAAGTGTTAGGATATCCACCTAACATGACTTTCTCTTCCATATTGATTTCTGCCCTGTTCGGCACACTCTCTTTCCGAATCAGTGAGACAGCAGCGCCTGTGTCTCAAAGCAAGACTACTTCTCTCGAATCTACTCCTCCAAGAGAGGAAACTACGCCTTCTGACAGAAATTCACCAAAAACTTTCCTAGTTTCTCTCATCACATCATTCCTACTTGATGAAAGGTTAACTAGAGACACTGGTTTCTTACCGTCCTTCCTTTCTACTGCACAATTTCTCGCTAAGTGCCATTTCCCATTACATCGGAAACAAGTTAATTCTGAGCCACTAGATGCCACCTTACTCTACAAACCTTAGATGTATGACCAGGTTTTCCGCAGGTATAACGGGAATAGTCACTTCTACTCACATTGCTATTACTAGGACTGAAACCTTTACTGTTTTGTACTCTACCAGACGAAGGATCATTTCGTTTCTTACTAACACTCAAATCATGAGTTAGACTATATTTGTCAGCTAGCCTAATTGCTCCTGCAAAAGATACTTCTCGCCTATCCTCTATACAAAGCTTAATCTCAGGGGATACGTTATCTTTGAAGTTTTCTAACAACACTAAGTTCTTCAAACCGTCAAAATCCTCAACCTTAGCAGAAGTTAACCAATCAAAAAACAGCCTTTCTAACTTCTTACCGTATTCTACATATAATATTTTTCATCTTTCTCAAATTTCTAAAGTTTCTTACGGTATGCCTCCGGTACTAACCTGTACGCGCTAAGAACAGTTTCTTTCACGATATCCTAATTATCACATTCCTCCTTAGACATGCAACTATACACAGTTAGTGCCCTACCACTCAAAACTGACTGCAAATATAAAGTCCACATTTCTTTAGAACCTACTTGTTCCATTAACTTCTCAAAACACATGAAATATGTCGTGACATCCTCCTCATCAAACTTTGGTACTAATTTCAACACTGAACTGATACCTAACCTACCACCTCCGTTTTCGTTTTCGCCTGTCCGACTGTTACAAGTACTTTCCCTTAACCGAGCAATTTCCAACTCATGCATAAGTACTTTTTCTCTTTCTTCCTGCTGCATTACCAACATTTCTCTCTCTCGCTGCATTTTCCTCACTTCTCTCTCAGCTGGTCTTTCATCTCTCTCATACTTTTCTCTTCTTTCCTTTCCACATATTCACGGAGATCACCTCCCCTCTAGACCTAGTAGCTTACCCGACCTCAATAACTCTTTTTCCACCATCTCACTCATTCTGATTCTTTCTATATCCTCCCTGTTTCAAACCGTTAAAGTGTTGATAGCCTAGGCAAGGTCCCACATGTTACGGTGCGAAATATCCTGGACAAAGGTTGGCACAATGTTACGGCCTCTGAGAGAGGTCCGCTTCAGGAAAAATAAATATTTCAACACCAACAGTTGAAACTGGGGATACGAATATAGAAAGAAACACTAACACAACAAAGGTTTATTTACAAGCTTACTAACAAAGGTAAATGCAGAATGGTATCTCCTATTTACATAAAAAGATAGAATCTTACACTGCATGAACTGGGGGAACAGTTAGGCAATTCAAATACTTGCTAGTCAATTTGGCAATTCGAGGAGATGGCTTCTCAAAAGGAAAACAGTGAATGCAGACGTCCTCTTGACTCCGTATTGCAGAAACTAGTCTACTTGTAAGGCAGGAACTCACCAAAACCTCTAGCAGGACCTTTTCTTCTCTGAAGTCTGCTCGACGTCGAGATGACATGGACGTGCACTCCTGAAGACGACTAGACCAGTATCCAACCAACTCTCAAGCAACTTTTTTCCTGATCCTTCGT
>NC_087208.1:54273892-54293892 GCF_015104395.2 Macrobrachium nipponense
TAATAAGAAAGAAATAGCCGGAGTGACTAAAACTGATTATTGTACAATTATAGATAAAGTAATACAATAAATTTTAAAAGATATGACCATATAATTTTTAAAACTTTATTATTATTATCCGTGTATAATTTTGAAGACTTTTTTGGACTGAAGATGAACCCAGGGAAGGTTCGAAAGCTTTCTGTAAAGTCTTCAAAATTATACACGGACTTTTTACACTTTGTATTATTGTGGACCCTTTAGAACATTATTATTATTATTATTATTATTATTATTATTATTATTATTATTATTATAGTATTCAGATGAACCCTAAAAGAAAGAAATAGGCGGAGGATAAAACTGAATAAATGTTTTTAAAACAATTATTATTATTATTAATATTATTTATTATTATGTTATTATTGTTATTATTAATTATTATTTTTATTATTATTATTATTATTTTTTTTTTTGCTCTATCACAGTCCTCCAATTCGACTGGTAGGTATTTATAGTGTGGGGTTCCGGGTTGCATCCTGTCCTCCTTAGGAGTCCTCACGTTTTCTTACTAGTGCGCCGTTTCTCTAGGATCACACTCTTCCATGAGTCCTGGAGCTACTTCAGGCCTCTAGTTTTTTCTAGATTCCTTTTCAGGATCTTGGGATCGTGCCTAGTGCTCCTATGCTTATGGGTACGATTTCCATTGGCATATCCCATATCCTTCTTATTTCTATTTTCAGATCTTGATACTTATCCAATTTTTTTCCCTCTCTTTTCTTCTTCAACTCTGGTGTCCATGGTATTGCGACATCAATGAGTGATACTTTCTTCTTGACTTTGTCAATCAACGTCACGTCTGGTCTATTTGCACGTATCACCCTATCCGTTCTGATACCATAGTCCCAGAGGATTTTTGCCTGATCGTTTTCTATCACTCCCTCAGGTTGGTGCTCGTACCACTTATTACTGCAAGGTAGCTGATGTTTCTTGCACAGGCTCCAGTGGAGGGCTTTTGCCACTGAATCATGCCTCTTTTTGTACTGGTTCTGTGCAAGTGCCGAACATTCGCTTGCTATGTGGTTTATGGTTTCATTTTTCGTATTGCACTTCCTACATATGGGAGAGATGTTATTTCCGTCTATCGTTCTTTGAACATATGTGATTCTTAGGGCCTGATCTTGTGCCGCTGTTATAATTCCTTCAGTTTCCTTCTTTAGCTCTCCCCTCTGTAGCCATTGCCATGTGTCATCGCTGGCTAGTTCTTTAGTCTGTCTCATGTATTGTCCGTGCATTGGTTTGTTGTGCCAGTCCTCTGTTCTGCCTGTCATTCTCCTGTCTCTGTATATTTCTGGGTCTTCGTCTACTTTTATTAGTCCTTCTTCCCATGCACTCTTTAGCCACTCGTCTTCACTGGTTTTCAGATATTGCCCAGTGCTCTGTTTCTCGATGTGACGCAGTCCTCTTACTTATAGTCCTCTCCCTCCTTCCTTTCGTGTTATGTATAGTCTGTCCGTATTTGCTCTTGGGTGTAGTGCTTTGTGTATTGTCATATGTTTCCTGGTTTTCTGATCTATGCTGCGGAGTTCATTCCACTATTCCTGCGCTGTATCTGATTACTGGCACTGCCCATGTGTTTATGGCTTTTATCATATTTCCGGCGTTGAGTTTTGACTTGAGTATCGCCTTGAGTCTCTGCATATATTCTTTCCTGATCGTGTCCTTCATCTCTTGGTGTTTTATATCCCCTCCTTCCATTATTCCCAGGTATTTGTATCCCGTCTCATCTATGTGTTTGATGTTGCTCCCATCTGGTAGCTTTATCCCTTCAGTTCTCGTTACTTTGCCTTTTTGTATGTTGACTAAGCGCATTTTTGCTTCTATTCCAAACTCCATCCTGATGTCCCCAGATACAATCCTTACAGTCTGGATTAGGGTATCTATTTCCTTGATGCTCTTACCATACAGCTTGATGTCGTCCATGAGCATCAGATGGTTAATTCTGTTGCCTCTTTTCTGGAGTTGGTACCCGGCATTATTATTATTATTATTATTATTATTATTATTATTATTATTATTATTATTATTATTATTATTATTATTATTATTATTATTATTATTATTATCTAGATGAACCCTATTCATCTTTGGTGGGCTTGTTCCATATGAATAGGGTTCATTTAGATAAAAATAATAACTCAAGCTTCCAAAGAACGCTGTGTTCACTTGAAAGAAGTAACAGAAGGCAATAGGAAATACAGAGAGAAGAAATCAGTTATATGTAAGAAAACATAAATTAACGCTCAAATCTTGACATGAAAAAGACGGATTAAGGGAATGAAATGTCGGCACAAAAAAAAAAAAAAAAAAAAAACGTTTAATTTTTGTCGTTTTTATAGGCAAATACAATGACAAAAACAAGCTAAAATTTTGACCTGAAAAAGGTTTAAAGTAATGAAATGTTAACTTCTAAACTGTTAACCAGATATATACTTCGGTGCATTCGAGTTTTCTGAATAACATATAATGCTGTATAGAATCATCAGCTATGAGTCCAGTTTTGCCAAAGCGCGGAGAAACGACCAAAAGTGCGGAGAAGATTCGAGGGGGAGCCATTGAATGCAGAGCTGCGGACTGCACTCCTCATGTATGCGGCGCTGTAGGTCCGCATATATATTTATGCTTTTAAAACTTTTTTCCATTAATAAAAATGATTGAAATTATATAATATTTTCTGAAAATACTAATATTTTTGAAAAATGAACCATTTTCACTAGTCTCGAGTGTTCATGCGCCAATATCAGATAGGTACGATCATACGATTGTCAAGAACAGATTTTGACAACAGCAGATACGTAACCCAAACGTGATGTCTTGCAATGCATTCATTCTTTAGGTCCAGCTATCTTCAATTTTGCCTTTGTAATTATAGTATATATATAATATATATATATATATATATATAATAATAAATATATATATATATATATATAATATATATACTATATATATATATATATATATATATATATATAGTTAGTAAAATTTGGTTAATTTGGGAATTAATCTTAGGGTGAAGACTGACTTACATTATTGTAAACTTAGTCATGTTTAATGAGTTTTTATTTATTTATTTATTTAGAAAACAATTGCAAATATGTATTAGGCAATTACATTAGTTGAAGTTATTCAACTGATTATAACCGAATAAGTTTTGATATCAGTATGCTATGAAGTGGTGTATTATAATCGTGGATTTTCTTTATATTAATGTAGCTTATTGATAAAAAAAAGGACCAATTATGATGCGCTCTTTTCCAATTTCTTGAAACTCATAGCCCCAAATAGGGCATTCGTTTGGCTTAGGATTGCCACATGTATACCATAAATCATGCATAATTTGCTGTCCATTCTGTTGGGGAAATATCTCATTTCAAAATATCCGTATCATAAAAGGGGCATATAGACCTACATGTTTCATATGTTTTTGTTTTTGTTTGTTTACAATGCTTATGGCATTGATTTTAAGCCTAGACTTACGTTATATATTAGGTTGTTTATTATTATTATTATTACTTCAGCAAACGTTTTGATTTAACATACAGCATGTTACCTAAAGTGATGAATGTGGCTTAAAAAAGAAAAGAAGGAATAAACTACTTATGAATATCGAAGGATTTATATAGCTTGTCAACTTACTCTGTGGGGAACGCAAAAGTAATGAATGAAAAGCAACCGTTTTTAGCAAAGAAATACATTTCGTGCAGTTTTTTTTAAACTTCCCCCACTTTTAGCTGAAAATTTTATGAATAAATTTACTGCCGTGTTCACCTTTGTGGCCTAATTTACGCATCAAATCATATATAACATTCAGAACTATAAAACAGTAATTATACACACACACATACATTACTATATATATATATATATATATATATATATATATATATATATATATATATATATATATATATATATATATATATATATATATATATATATATATATATATATATATATAATATATATATATATATATATCGAATGTAATAAATCAGCTTCAAGACTGAACACTGTCTGCGTGTCTCGTTCGATTCTAAATTTGACTATCATTAAAGTTTCGTAATGTTTCAGAATATATGAAGCAACTGAATTTCGGTAACTTGATCAAATATTTTCAAAAGGCAAATGTTGTTTTATTTACATTCTTTTGACACTTGAAAGATCATATTTTCAAAAACATTCTCTTCTAAAAAAAATAAAAAAATAAAGGTCTCTTGACGGTGTGTTAGACCTACGGTCTTAATGGTTCTCACCACCACGCTCCCTCAGATGACGTAGGTGCGCAGAAGAGGCTTAAAATTAGGGAGCTGTCTGGCTGACCTGTTATATTTGGACCGTGGATTCTAAATTTGACTATCATTAAAGTTACGTAATGTTTCAGAAGATATGAAGCAACTGAATTTCGGAAAGGGGAAACTCTAACCCTAAAAAGGTTTAATTAGTAAACCCAACTCATATACTGGTAAAGATACGGTTAATATAATATAAGCAGGGTGATTACTTAGTCTAGTTAGTGTAGTAAAATAACATTGCTTGGCAATTAACACTACAACTCCCGGTGCGGAGCTAGTTTCTCGGTGATGTGCGGACTTCGCGGCAACCCTGCTATGACCAATAGCGTTTCAGTTGCTCATCAGATACGGTAGAGTGACGGTGCGTCCCATGCCTCCGGAAAGTGCTGCCAGATTCACGATCCAGGGCTAACTTTAACCTTGAATAAAATAAAAACTACTGAGGTTAGAGGGTTGCAATTTGGTATGTTTGATGGCTGGAGGGTGGATGATCAACGAACCAATTTGCTGCCTTCTAGTCTCAGTAGTTTTTTAGATCTTAGGGCGGACAGAATAAAGTGCGGACAGACGGACAGGCAAAGCCGGCCATGATTGTGGGGGAGAGAAAGACGCGACTTCAAAGGGTCTTTCTTCTTCAACTTTCGGGGAATTGAAATTGATGAGATGAAAATGGCACCTCATCGCTTCATCAACCGAATCACGGACGGCAGATGAGGAGGAGGAGGAGGAGGAGGGAAAAAGAGAACGATTGGAGGTACGAGGAGGAGGAGGAGGAGGATTTGGTGCTATATCAGATCAGACTCAATCACTGCAAGCAAATGAACTTCCCTTTGTTTCAGTGGCGACAATTTTCTCCTTTAAGAAACTGAATGGAAGTCCATTAAATGTTTCAAGAAACGGGCGAATGCCAAAAGAGTTATGTGCCATGAAAGAGAGTGTTCTCAACCTCTCACTGTGGGAGTGCCACTGGTATAGTCTAGTGAGCCACTGGTATAGTCTAGTGGTCCACTGTGGAAGTGCCACTGGTACAGTTTAGTGATCCACTGTGGGACTACCACTGGTATAGTCCAGTGATCCACTGTGGGAGTGCCCCTGGTATAATCTAGTGGTCCACTGTGGGAGTACCACTGTTATAAGTCTAGTGACTCTAGTCTCTTCCAGATATCCATAAAATTTATATTTCTTACAGTATAGAACACTTTAGGTTTTGAACCACTTCGCCTTCAAGGGTTTCCTGAACCTTCTATCTCTCCAAACCTCGTGTATACAAGTCAGACATTTTTCATTCGTTAAAAATTACGCAATTTACAAAGTAAATAGATAAGAAAATCAGTAAACATAATAAACCGACTTTTACAAATGAAAGAACAAGATGTCTCAAGAGCAGACACCAGACACATTTCCTCCCTCGATGGCACTCTTATATTTCCTCGGGAAATGGTCCTTCACATCTTCAAAGATAAGTGCGAAGCGTTTGTTTATTCATTGCAGGGGGGAATGGGATGGCATTATAATATTTAGGCCAAAGACCAAGCGCTAGCTGGGACCCACGAGGTCATTCAGCGACGACAGGGAAATTGAGAGTAGGGACGTTTGAAAGGTGTAACTTCAGGAAAACTTCAAAACGGTTGTACTTTCATACGATTCTTAGGAGAGGGTTGATGGAAGAAGGAGAATATGAACGGAGGTGCAGTCAAAAGGAATGAAAGGGGTTGAAGCTAGGGGTAGAAAGGACGCTGCAAAGGACCTTAAGTACACCGTTGGCACTAGCTCAATACTGGTATTTATTGCAGGAGCTCTCACGTCAAGAGGAAGACCTATCAGCGTCCTTTGGTAAGTTTCTTTGCTTTGGCACGGATACTTGTTGATCTCGCTTGCAATATTTATAACTGAACAATCAGCTGATTATCTAGACTCTAGAGTAATTTCTATAACTAGAAAACAACCTGATAATCTAGAATCTAGAGTAATGCACAAGATTTTTTTTTTAAAGGAAGAAAACCTTAGAGATTATCGTCTTTGGACAGCAGCTCCTTAGAGGCAAGCTAGGGAGAAATACGATACCGAATGTCTATGACATTTCACGTCAAAATAACACAAAGGCATTGACGCTCCACAGAGAGCTATCAGCTTACACGAATAGGCATCTACGATGTCTTTGCAGTGAGGCTGGTAGAATGAACTCTGCACGAAGAAAGGAGATTATAAAAGTTGATAAAACTAAAAAAAAAAAATGTTCAAGTGTTACCTTAATTCTTTTGTTTCGAAGGTAAATAATAACATCTTTCTACTGAAGCCAAGAGACTATCTTTTTATATAGACTTAATAAGTCTGCGTATACTTATTTTTCTCCTCAGGCAAGAGTTCTCAGGTACAAGTAAAAAAATGATTCAAAAATTATTCACGTTTCTATCCATTTTCTTTTGGTAGTCGACGAACAGTTTCCTCACCTACTCGGCGACGTCTTCATGACTGAATTTGCGAATTGACATAACCGGTTTTTATAGCAGCATGGGGACCTTAGAGCTAAATGTGACGTCTTTGGAGTGCTGAATTTCTATTGGTCGGCGGGTCTCATTCTTCTTTTAATTATTTTTTTTTTGGGGGGTGAGTGGGGGGGGGGGCCGGTGGGGGGCAGAATTATCAACATAAATCTCCCCGGCCTAAAAATCCGTAATCACTGCCTTACTGTGAATCCAATATCCCACAAATCTGCAGTCTATTCTGGAAACTAATCAATTTGACTGGAATTTTAAGATATTCAGAGATGGAGTAATCCTTAATGATTAAAAAGTGAAAAGAGAATATAATAATCCACATTTAAATCTTAATGAATATCCAGTGAATATAAAATTCAAAGACCTGATAATGATTCCTTGTAAAGTATATGACTCGTGATGATGAAAAAAAATCTAAAGAAGATACATTATAGTAAAAGCAAAATAATTAAGATGAAAGTCGAATTGAATATGATTACCGAAATTATATTCAAGTCCAAAAAATAACATTAAACAAGCAAATAATATATATTGGAAATAAGGCAATGCAAAACAGATTGAACACAGGTAAGGCAAAACAAATATTCATATTAAAAAAAACTCGAACACACAAATAGTACTTAGTAAAAATAATAAAATGCAAATACATAATGATCAAAGACGAGGCAGAGTAAATAGATATAATTATAAAATGCAAATAAATGATTATATATCAATATGAAACAGCAGTGACAGAAGAACACCACATATTTGACAGCAACGATCAACTATATTTCTCCGGACTGACTACAGAGCTGTCTCGAATACCTCCCGGAAGCTTAGGGTAAAAGTACCTCGCACCGGTTACGCAATAAAGGTCAAACAAAGGTCATTTGGCTCCGCAGCAACAGGCACGATTAATCCTGTGGCAGAACAATTGATGGAAATAAACGTAAGGTGTTTTGTGATGTAACTGACAGATCTCGTTATGCATACATTGAACAAATGTGTACGGATGCCTACACGGGATTTCCGTTCACTTAAGTACGCACACACCTTTATGCATATATATATATATATATATATATATATATATATATATATATATATATATATATTATATATCTATCTATCTATATATATATATATATATATATATATATATATATATATATATATATATATATAGATATATTCATACACACACGCGCACACACCAACACAACATAAAATATATATATATTATATATATATATATATAAGCTATATATATATATATATTATATCATTCATAACACGCGCGCACAACGCACCACACACACACATATATATATATATTATAATCAAAATATATATCAAAAGTAGTCTAGTACATTTAAAAAATCAGCAACTTTAGGAAAAATTAACTCTTCGCAAAATAAATTACCATTAAAAAAAACTGATTTACATATAACATTCATAATCATATCCACAGCTTTTATAACTTATCAGGGAAAGACAACTAAACGTCCATTGAAACTTAAAAAAAGATAAAAAAAGACAAGACAAGCAAACGCCTATTGAAAGTTTAAAAAAACACCAAACGCCTATTGAAACTTTAAAAAAACAAACAAACGTCATTGAAAAAAAAGAAACACAAAACGTCCATTGAAACTTAAAAAAAAAAAGACAACCAAACGCCCCTTGAAAAAAAAGACAAACAACCGCCCATTGAAACTCAAAAAAAAAAAAGACAACCAACCGCCATTGAAGCTTAACAAACAAACAAACAAAAAATTAAATTATATAAAAAAGAGTTAAATCACGGTCTCTAACCAATCACATTCATCTCCCTTTGCAGGTAAGGCCACCGTCTCCGGAGAGAGAGAGAGAGAGAGAGAGAGAGAGAGAGAGAGAGAGAGAGAGAGAGAGAGAGAGAGAGATTACCATACAAATGAAATATTCGGGAAATGCAAGGTAGGTAGGTTCCCCGTCTTCCAAAACCTCTTGCTGATTGCAAGATGTGTGTGTGTGTGTGTATGTGCGTGCGTGTGCATTTGTGGTTCCATTAGGAGGCATTAGGGAGTCATTTCGACCTCATTCACCAGAGCGCTCGCGCGCTTCATTCATCGCCAATCGACACCTGTTGCACGTGGGGGAAAGACGCTCTTTATAATTTTGAGCTAATGGGGCCTTTGGAGCTGAATGTTTGTATCTATTTGAATACGTATATATATTCATATGTGTGTGTATATATATATATATATATACTATATATATATATTATATATATATTGTACCGGCATAAATAAACTACTGACATTTGGATTTTGTGATGTTCTTTTTTTATACTTTCTCCACCGAAAGATTTGAGATCCAAAATGAAATAATAACTGAAAGAATTCCTCATTATATATATATATATATATATAGTATATATATATACGTTATATATTAAATATAATACGTTATATATATGTGTATAATTATATATACGTATATATATATATAGGAATTTATTATATAACGTATATATATATAGTCATATATGTATAATTACTATAAATATATATATATATATATATATACTATATTATATATTGCATGGGCATAAATGAACTATTGACATTCGAAAGATCTGAAATTCGAAATGAAATAAGTGAAGGAATTCCTTATATATACAAATACATGTATACAGAGAGAGAGAGAGAGAGAGAGAGAGAGAGAGAGAGAGAGAGAGAGAGAATAAAAATAAACACATCGTACACATCAAAAGCTCATAACAATACCAGCGTCGTCACCTTCTTTAAAAAAAAAAAACACCTATAATAATAATAACAACCAGTTCGCAGTGCCTTTGATTCCAAAGTTTTTTTTTACCTTGAAAAATTCACACACGAAAAAAAAATACAACCAAGTTAATCTGATTAGATTATAAATAGATTTTCCATCCACATAATGATATTATTCTCTTTTTTTCCTTTCTCTCTCTCATTTATCTCGTTGTAAAGATAATTTTTATTTTTTTTATTTTTATTTCCATCTGGTGACTGTAATAACTGAAATATACACTAATGGTGTTATGTAAGGATATTTGGATGCCTATTACATTCGTAATGGAATATTCAGTTTTTATACTCATTTTTAGCGAAGAATGTGAACGAGAGAGGAAGAGGAGTAAGAGGAGGAGGATAAGACGAAGAGGAGGAGGAGGAGGAGGAGGATAAGACGAGGAGGTGGAGGAGGATAAGACGAAGAGAAGAGGAGGAGGAGGAGGAGGATAGGACGAAGAGGAAGATGAGGAGGAGGAGGCGCAGGAGGAGGATAATAAGAAGAGGAGGGGGAGGGGAGGGATAAGACGAGGAGGTGGAGGAGGATAAGACGAAGAGAAGAGGAGGAGGAGGAGGAGGATAGGACGAAGAGGAAGATGAGGAGGAGGAGGCGCAGGAGGAGGATAATAAGAAGAGGAGGGGGAGGAGGAGGAGGGGGATAAGACGAGGAGGAGGAGGAGGAGGAGGAGGAGAAACAGTTAAAAGGAGTTTTCACCTTGAAAGCGAAGCGAATGTTTCCAAAAAAAAAAAAAAAAAAACCGCCTTAGGACTAAAAAAAAATGAAAATAATCAGAATTAAAAACGAGAAATGAAAATAATACAGAAACACAACACGAAGTTCAGAATATAGCAATAATAAGAATGAAAACCTGCGACAGCAAGAAACCAGCAAAATATAAAAATACCAAAAAACGACATTTTTTTTTTCTTTAGATACAAGTGCAGGAAGAAATAGAAAAATGAAATATAAAAACGGAAAACACAAAACGCAATTCGCAAACAGTAATAACAAGCGGAAAGAACGCAGACAGATGCCAAAACCTCTACCAACGAAAAACAATAGAAAAAAAAAAACACCAACTCACACACACAAAGAACCGAAAGTTCGAGAGTTCGAAAGTTCCTAACGAAGTTTTTTTCCCTCTATCTCTCCCCTCTCTCTCTCTCTCTCTCTCTCTCTCGCTACCGTTTCCTGAGTAATAAAATCCATAACTTTTTTTATTTTATTTTTCAAAATTTTTGTTAGGACCAAAATAAAGCGAACTCAATCGGATATGCATGAGGTGGATGGGATAGAGGAGAGAGGAGAAAAAGAGAGAAGAAAAGGAGCGAAGAAAAAGAGAGGAGGAAAAGAGAATATGGACGTGAAAGAGAATGGTTGGTTAACTTTAGCTGAACTATACAAGTAACACTTTTAAATTTGGGATTATATTGACCGAATCATTTTATAGAAACGTTATCATAAAAATATATACACATACATACATGCATATATATATATATATATATATATATATATATATATATATATATTATATATATATATATATATACGTGCACAAGAAATGACGGGTCAGTACCAAGCGCTTTCTCCTTCTGTTTATTCAGGCATCCTGTGCCCCGACAATGCCTGAGTAAATAGGTGAAAGCGCTTGGTACTAACCTTCTGACTGTCATTTTCCTGCGGTGTTCGCTTATATAATGAAGTCACGTGCATCTACTGTTATTTTTAAGCATATATACACTCGTGACTTTATATATAAATTTCGTAGCAAGAGCTAATCGGGAAAATTTTTTGCAACCAGTTTTATATATATATATATATATATATATATATATATATATATATATATACTATATATATATATATATAATATATATATATATATATATAAATATATATGTATCAAGGGTGGAAGTTAGTCCATCGAAATATAGTCCTTTGCTTTGAACCAGAGTGTTTTAATGTGCCTTTTATACTTGAGACGTATCCTGTTTTTAACAGAAGAATTTATTTACAACCATTACATACATTACATATAATATATATATATACTATATATATATAATATATACATATATATACATACTATACATATACATATATATATATATAATTATTATATATATATTGCAAAGAATAAACAGAACAGAAGATGATTCGATTTTTTATGGGTTATTAATTTTGAACGCATGGCCTTCCTTGAGCGCTCAGTCTATTACTATTATTTTTTCGTTCTAAAAGGTAGGTATATATAGACGCTTTTTTTACCGGACAACTATCAGAGAGAGAGAGAGAGAGAGAGAGAGAGAGAGAGAGAGAGAAGGTAGGAGCCGCGTTGTAAACTCAAAAACATGTACGATACACGTGAAGAGAGATTACGTCTAACACTAAGGTAAATACCCGTGAAAGACGGGGTGCTCTATGAGCAAGGGCCCGCTGGCATAAGGCCAGCTTGATAAAAAACAACAGGCAGAAAGGCATATCTGTTTGCTAGGCTCTCTTGAGGCATCCTCCCCCAACAACGTGAACAACAACAACAACAGCAACAATAACTTAAAAAAAATAAAATGAAATATATGTAAAAAAACAACAATAACAAGAACATACAGGTAGAATTAAAATAGATGCTCTATGCAGCGACAAAAATACGGTCTGTGGATTTGAAATCTCCTCTGGCTATTAAAAAAAAAAAGAAAAGAAAAAAAAAACACGTGGGCTTTAAAATGGCAGCCGCGAGATTGTAAGGTGAGAGAGAGAGAGAGAGGAGAGACGAGAGAGAGAGAGAGAGATTCCCTCTCTTTGCTGGTCATCTGAGACCCTATGGAAACAGAAAGAGAGAGAGAGAGAGAGAGAGAGAGAGAGAGACTCCATCTCTTTGATGGTTATCTTAGGCCTTCTGGAAATAGGACAAAAACTGGAAAACTGGAAGGGAAAATACCAGGTGCATCCATACGATATATAGGCTGAATACACAAAAGACCTGCCAAGTATATGGCAATATTTTCTTTTCATATTCCCACAAACTGAGAACGGAAAGAAAGAAAGAAAGAAAGAAAGAAGAAAGAAAGAAAGAAAAAGCAACTCTGAACAATTGGCTTTGTTCAAACAAAAGTAAACAAAAACTCTTTATATATGTCAGTTTTATTTTATTTTATTTTTTACGTCAGGCTTCAAATATTCATTTGATTTTGACCATCCATTGTTTTTCCCGAGTTGAAAGAATTTTGAGAGAGAGAGAGAGAGAGAGAGAGAGAGAGAGAGAGAGAGAGAGAGAGAGAGAGAGAGTCTTACGATATTAATTAATAAGTGGAAAGTTACAATATGAAGTTTTGTCTCCAATACTTGATTCTTGAGAGAGAGAGAGAGAGAGATTGAGAGCAGAGTTAGAGAGAGAGAGAGACGAGAGAGGAGAGAGAGAGAGAGAGAGAAAGTGTCTTACGATATTAATTAATAAGTGGAAAGTTACAATATGAAGTTTTGTCTCCAATACTTGATTCTTGAGAGAGAGAGAGAGAGAGAGAGAGACCAATTTAGATAAAACTGTAATTTCCTTCAACGCTTCATGGCAGAAGCGACGCTAGATAGATAACTTTTAACCAATCATTTTTCCCGTAACGCCAAGTAGCTTTCAGTCCTAGTCAGAACTTGTAGATTGAGAATGAAAAAATCACCAATTAAAAGAGAGAGAGAGAGAGAGAGAGAGAGAGAGAGAGAGAGAGAGAGAGAGAGACTTTCTCATAATTATGATAAATTAAATTCACATGACAGCACTGGTCTAATTATCTGGGATCGGACAGCTAAAAGGAACACTATTACTTCACTGCGGTCGAAATAATAAAAAAAAAAAAAAAAAAAAAAAAAAAAAAAATCACCATAAATCACAACATGACCAAAAAGCCCCCAAAAATGCGCTAGGTATCGACCTCATCAATCTTTAACGAGGCGACAAAAATGAATACTATTGTGATGAGGTCGTCAAATCATCAAATCATCCAACCCTGACGAGTGACCTCTAGTTGTGACCTTCATGCGTATAATGTCATTCTATATCCGTGATTTTAAGCTGTGCTTTATCTGCTTGTTCCCATTTATTCTGCCGTGTCCGTAACGCAAGAGACAATAAATGTCGTGGGAATAGCAATCACGTCCATTGCCATCGTAATGACGACAGTATCGCTGCTAATTGTTTCCTGGGCGGATGCATTACCGCTCAACGAGAATGGAAAAAACCTGCAGTACATTTTACTGCTGATTCCACTTTCCCCTTCATCGTCGTATGGCCCTCTGCAGTATATACCGGTTAATTCTGGAATTCTCAAGAACTTACAACTCATTCCCGTCATGTTTGGCGATGAATGCACGGACGCGTCGATCGAGTTCTGGGTGCCATCAACTTAACGAAAGCGAACAGTTTTCTGTTCCCCTTATCAAGGCTCTCGAACACGGCCAAGGCCCCGTAATTATGCAACGAGAAACGACACACACGCACACATACACAAAGCTAACATGAAAAAAAGAATAAAAATAGGTTAACGAGCAACACGATATCCAAGGATATTCATTATTTTTTTTCTTTCTGCTCAGTCATTCACCACCAAATGGGGCCAGGGCTATTTCGCTCATGCAAAGCTTCCTACATTAAAATTGGCTGGGAATGAAACTTAAAACTTTTACCGAAGTCTGGTTATTTGCTTAAATCTGGAACTATACATCATATTATTATTATTATTATTATTATTATTAACAAGATGAATTCTATCCATAAGGAACAAGCCCATCATGGGGGTCACTGACTTGAAATTCAGCCTTCCAAAGAATATATTATTATTATTATTATTATTATTATTATTATTATTATTATTATTATTCATTATTATTATTATTATTATTATTATTATTATTATTATTATTATTATTATTATTATTATTATTCTGAAAACGATCCTTATTCATATGGAACAAGCCCACCACAGGGGCCACTGACTTGAAATTCAAGCTTCCAAACGTTACAAAGAAGTAACAGAAGGTTAATGTGAAAAATAATGGAAATATTTAAAATTCATCCAGTTAGCGATAAGGCTAATTTCCACTCAAGATATTGAGAAATAACGGATTGCAGTGAAAAGTAAGTTGATAATTATATCGAATGTCTACGTGGAATTTCTTTTAATCTTATTTTTCAAGAATTTAAAAAATTCCACGCAGATACAATCGGTATAATCATAAGCGTGCGATTCATAATAAGTGTCTGTTTTTTTCAATATGACGTAATTCACCAATGCCTTATTGTGGAGGACAGATTTGTCAGTCATTTCTTTAGTATCATAACTCAAAAGTCACCATAGAATCCAAAAATGGCGACTTTGAAAACCGCTTAACTGAGATCTCATCTACATCCAGAATCCATTATTTCTCTCCAAGCGACTTCTAAAAAATATTGGTATTAAAAAATGGACGCCATTTCCTTTCCCATTCTCTCTCTCTCTCTCTCTCTCTCTCTCTCTCTCTCTCTCTCTCTCTCTCTCTCTCTCTCTCTCGCCGCAGAGAATTATCTACGCCGTCGTATTCTAAGAAATGTCAGCTCCATCACCTTCCTTTTTTAGTCTTATGCCCTTCTTTCTCGGAGGGAGAGGGTAAAAGAAAAAAAAAAAAAAAAAAAAGTCATTTAGACTAATGTAACAGCGTCTCAGATAGCCATAACTTTTAAGATAATTCTTTTGTCATTTCACATTTTTTTCCATCTCACTTTATTTTACATCTAATAGTATAATGGATTGGTAGCTGGAGAAATCAAATAATAATAATAATAATAATAATAATAATAATAATAATAATAATAATAATAATAATAATAATAATAATAATAATAATTTCTACAAGTGTAACGCTGCTGAAGTAATAGCCATTACTTTTAATCAAATAATAATAATAATCAAATTTTTAAATTAAATAAATAATAATAATAATAATAATAATAAATCTCTACGGAGAGCTTTCGGGAATCTGTTCGTGTCACTTTTTCAAATATAATAATAATAATAATAATAATAATAAATAATAATAATAATAATAATAATAATAATAATAATAATAATAATAGTAATAATAATAATGATAATAATAGTAATAATACTAATGATACTTCAGCGCATTTGTTACACTCATCCAAGGAACGTTCGGTCCTAATAATAATAATGATAATAATAATAATAATGAATTGTTAGGAGAGGGCCGAGGAAAGCAAGATGGAAGAAAGGGAATACGAACGGAGTCTGTCCTGATGAGACGGAAAATGTGGAATGAGAGGCTGGCTTCCAAATCTCCGTGTGTAAAATGTGAGAGAGAGAGAGAGAGAGAGAGAGAGAGAGAGAGAGAGGGGGGGGGGGAGAAGAGAAGAGAGAGACGAGAGGGGAGGGAGAGCGATTTGAGACAGAAAGAGAGGAGATAGGACAAGAGTCTAAGAAATCTAATGACTAATATACAGGCTGCAATTCAATTACCTTGAAAAGACGAGAACGCAGGAAACAAACTGAGAGCGGAATGGACACTCGATCAAGAGGGGCCATTTATACAACAAGAATTCCAATAATAACGTTCGCTGTAATTCAGCGTCAACTGACAGGGGAATCGGGTCTTCTGGTAGGGGCTGGGGTGTGGGGGTGGGGGGGGGGGGGGGGCGGGGGGGGAGGAAACGAGGCAGAATGACTTCATCGGAAACGGGAGAACTGTCATTGCAAAGGAGTATGCAACTGAAATAGATCGCCTGGTTAAAATTAACTCTCAAAATGTAACTGCAAAAATTGCAGACCAGTTTAGCTGCGCAGAAAATCACGGTCGCATTTGCTGGGTGAGTACGGTACTTAACTCGTGGCGTTTGAGATAATGACCAACAGGTTAAGTCAGCAAAATCACCAAGTTAAAGTTGACTACGCTTTTTATGAGCATGGTTAAGTTGCCTGAGAGCAAGTTACAGTTGCAAGCTGGAAGGTACTGGAAGGTGGTTACTTCCTGGACGCACAAGTCACAAACTTTATATACCAGAAATGTCGGGCAACCGTTATGGTCAACGTGTTCAAAGTCTAGGTCAGAGTCAAAATATACAGAGTCTGCTCACGAGGCGGTACTAACGGCCGTATGCTAAGAGAAAATATAGGGCCTCCAATTATAGGGCCTTCTTTGTACCCTATGGAAAGTGTAGGGAAGCCCTATATTTTTCGGTGCTATGTTTAAAGCATCTTCTAGGAAAGGGTGTGGTTGGTATCCCTGCTGAGAGGATGTCTGTTGTCCTCTAAACAGTTGGTATGCCGGAGAAACGTTTGTTTACATTTGTGAGCGGTAATTATTTAGTTGGGTACACGTGTTTCGCGCATTCCTGTTCTTTCAACGAGTTACTGAGGACTCATAGACAGTGGAAATGGCAGAAAAGGATTGCATAAGAACAAGATATATAACTGCAAATGAGAAAACAATGCTGGTGACCTTGATAGAGGAAAGAAGCGACATTTTATTTAATAAGAGCCATGACTTCCGCATCATCCATCGGAAAAAAGCAGCATGGGAAGAAGTCACTAGCTTATTTAATGCTGCTGGTTATGGACCACCGAGAAGCCAGCAACAGCTGAAGAAAGTCTGGTAGAATGCAAAAGGAAAGTAAGTATTCATAAACATATTAAAGTAATAGTACTTTTGACTCACTTCCTGCATACATAAGCAAGCATCAGCTTAGGGATTGGCGAGGGCCAGTTTTACTTAGGCTATATGTAAGGAATAACATACTTTTCAAATGCTGAGCAAATAAATAATTCTCATTGCAGTTTGTACTATTCTTAATTTCAGACTTCATACTGGTTAGCCTAATTGTTTGGCTTTTATTCGTAATTTAAGGCTATATACTGGTTAGCCTAATGGTTTGGTTCTTAAGTTTCAGGCTATCTACTGGTTAATCTAATTGTTTTGCATTTATTCTTAATTCAAGGCTATATACTGGTTAGCCTAAATCATTTAAAAAAAGCAAAATTGTGGATGAAAATTAGTTCATTTTGCTAGAACCTAAAGGATAAGGCCTTTTTTGGCATTCTGTTCCAGGGGGTCACCCCCTGCCTAGGTTACTTTGATTTCGTTAGATTAGTTACCAGAATTTCTCAACTTCTCCAACCCAAACCTATTGTAAACTTTGCACAAATACAATAATTTCTCTTAAAAACAGATGAAACTTTTAGCATCAGTTAAAAACAAACACCTTTTCCATGCATGAGCTATCATATCTATTGGAAGAATGTAATTTATCTACGAATTCAAATGGCAAGTTTACTTGCAACTACTATTTTATCACTTACTTTGTTTCACACCATCACAAAACGATCTACCTATTATGATGCCTTGAAAATATTGCATTTTCACCCCGAAAGGGTGTAATTCACGAGTTATCATCAATGAACTACAATAATAAAAAAATAATCAAAGAAATTCTTACCTGTGAAACTTGGCAGAAGCTTGTTTTGTTGATAGTGTAACTCCGAGAGGGACATCTCCGATTCATAAAATATGAAGTTTGGCCCACCTGTGCAATAGTTTTTCATTCTTTGTATATGTTATTATTTTTGTAAGACATCTTTTGATAATATAAATGTTTTTCACCAGCAAAGAGTTGATATCATGACTACTATTTATTTATAGGGCTTGCGAAAGGCATGTCTGGGCCACCCTTTAAATAGTATTGGAACCACTCCTTAAATTATAGGGAACCCTAAATTTATAGGGCCTGTATATGTTCTAAGCATAGGAATTTTTATATAGGGTCTATATTATAGTCCCTATATTTTCTCTTAGCATACGGCCGTAAAACCTATCCCTGCCCCTTGTGAAACGTCATCAGTGACAAAAGGACCATATCTTTATGAAACTATATTTACGATAATTTTCATATAACTATTTTTGCGATGGCTTTTTTTATATACATTTTCCTTTTGTTGCATGTTGACGTATACTACGTTAAAGTACAAAGAATGCTCTTTCAAATGATATATAGCACATTACAATTACAATTACTTTCAAACCCACAAGCGCGCACAGAAAAAATTATCTACGCACACAAAAATGTGCAATTACTTCATCCGTCAACCTACATACATTCACGTTTCGTAGCGTATCTGACTAAGGGATGATGATAGAAAGAAACTGAAAAATGGATTAGAAAGCTGATAAAATTTAAAATATAATGCATAAATAAAATTGATAGATGTACTGAGAAATTTTCGAGGAATTCTAGGTCAAAGAAGGACCAAAATTATTAGATTGTATGTAAATATTTACCACATTTTTCTTACGTAATTTCTCATCTTATACGTTTCGCCATATACCATGTAAAAGTAAAAAGAATGCCCTTTCAATTGGTATATGACACATTACAATTACAATTACTTTCAAAGCTATAATCGCGCATAGAAAATATTATCTACGCACGCAATAATTATAAAACAATTAAGCGTTCGTGTGAGATCTGAAATCTAGCCCCGTCCCTTGTGAACGTCATCAGATACATCCAGCCAGACTGACGAATAACTTTTTGTACTTTTTTTTCGAAAATATTATAATCGTTTGAGGCATGCATAATTAATACCTTTATGTATACAGTTTGTGTTATATGTAAATCTATGTGTTCGGAAGTATATTTATGTGATATGAAGTGCGAATGAGAAATTTACTGGAAATGTGTTCCCTGTATCATTTTCTTCATCATTTATTCCTTTGATACCTTACATCGTATATGATGTAATTCTTATACTTTTGATATTGTTTTCTTTTTTGTGGCCAAGTTGTGCAAATGCAACTGCCATTTTTTACACTGCCTGTCTCCACATTTTCTTTGTATTTATTGCATAACAATAAGTATTCACAATAAGATTTGGAAAATATAATTAATCTATCGTTCTAACCTTTATCATAAAAAAGTTGCTTTTCAAAGTGAGGTATGAACACAGTGACAGAAGTAAATACATTTCTTAAGAATTATTTAAAATCTTAAAATCTTGATAATATTACTACCTGAAAGAAAGAAAGAGAGAGAGAGAGAGAGAGAGAGAGAGAGAGAGAGAAGAGAGAGAGAGAGAGAGAGAGAGAGAGAGTTGTCATGTTAAAAGAAATGGACTTAAAGAGAATACAGCAAACCATTATATAGGTAAATGAATAAATAAGTAAAGAATAAACATATGAAGAAAGCTGGAGTAGCTATGTGTTCAAACTGGTATATTTTGTGCAATTAAACAAGGTTTGGTGACTAAATGAGAGAATGGGTATTAAAAAATCAAACATGTGACCTCTACAGATTTTATCATCAACATTTTATGAAAAACACCACGCGGTATGGATTAAATGT
>NC_087208.1:54303892-54321392 GCF_015104395.2 Macrobrachium nipponense
ATTTAATATTATATATATATAATATATATATATATATATATTATATATATATATATAATATATATATTTAAGAGACTGAGTGTGAGTGACAACGACAAATCTTTATAAAATGATAATAGAATTATTATAGTTTATATAATTTATTTTATATTTTCCATAATTATTCAAATGTTTTTGTGATTTCAAGGCATGAACCGACCTCCAGCTTACTCAGGACGCGTTCAAGATTTTCACATCAAGCTTAAGTTGTAAACATTACATTCGCAAATTTTAACATAAATTAAAAAGTGTTGAAATCTACGGTCAAATGAGCGTAGTTTCACCAACGAAAATGAAAATAAATAGGCTATATTTTATTAGAAATCATCTCTATGCGCTGTTTAACATGCACATTATTTAAAATTTTACATTTTCAGTCTTTTAAATAAATCATAAATATCGTGTACTAAAATTCCTGAATCTTGAACTCAAAGCGAAACACCTTTTTCAGACCTTTATAGGCTCTTCCATAGACCTTTCCTAACACCCTCCCCCCACAACACGAACAACAAACTAATTCGTAGGCTTACTCCAGAGCAAGCAATATAATTATGGTGGTGGGCAAAAAAAAAAAAAAAAAAATTGGCAGTGAGCAAAAAAAGAAAAAAAAAATTTTGGCGGGGGGAAAAAAAAATTTTTTTGGTGGTGGGCCAAAAAAAAGGAAAAAAAAAAAAAAAAAAAAAAAGGCGGTGGACAAAAATAAAATTTGGCGGTGAGCAAAAGAAAAACAAAAGAGAAGATAAAAATCGTATTTTCGGAGAAATTTCGACAGCTACGCATTCACATATTTCAAACTTCCCAAAGCCAATAGAACGATTTCGCGACTCACCACCAATTAAATCGAAAAACGTTTTATAAATATAAATAAAAATGTGATCATTAGTGCACACCACATGCCAGGAAAGAGCGACTCCAAGGACACAAAACGTCAACATAAAACGAATATCTTTTACTGCGCGAAAAAAAAAAAAAAAGAGATTAGGGAGGAAACAGACCTTTTAGATATAAGCCTTTGGGAGAGGGTGTTCAGTCAGTCCCCTACAGCATCTATCTGATATTCGGAAGAAGGGGAGAGGACGCAATTCTCAAAACGGAATTTAACCTTTACACGTTGGTGCAGAAATTCTACCAGGCTTACACGTGTCAAAGATAAATGCATATATACGTATATATGTATATATATATATATATATATATATATATATATATATGTGTGTGTGTGTGTGTGTGTGTGTGTGTGTGTGTGTATGTGTAATATGAATACATCATTACATATAGCATTATTAGGTACGAGTCATTCTCGTATTCTTGAATACAATTCTTAGGAATGCTGATGCACAAACGGTATTTACATACTACATACGCAAGCACACAGCACATATATATACTGATATAGCAATATGAATAATATATATATATATATATATATATATATATTTTATATATATGAAGAATATATATATCCATCCGTACACGAGTAAATGAATAAACTGACTGGCACTAATGAATACAATGGCAAATAGAGAACAGCAATAAACAATATATAACAATTAATAATTAACATCCAACGGTATCTAACCCACCCTAACCCCCGCCACAAGCCCACTCAAGAACAAATTGTTTAGGAGTTTGGGCTAAAATGAACAAAGGTATTTTTAGTCTTTCGTTATCTTTTTTTTTTTTTTTTTTTTCGGAGGTGGGGCAGGCAGTAGGTTGTGGGAATTCTTCATAAGAAGTGGGACATTTGTTAACATTTGCTTTAATAATAAATACAATAATAAAAAAATGAAATGGTCCCCCCAAAAAGATTTTGGGTTGTAATGAAAACTAGAAAAAAATTAAACGATTGAATTGCAATTTGCGAAAAAAATGAATTAAAAAGTGCATCCAGTTAAAAAAAAAAGGAAAAACATTTCCTAGAAATACTCAAGTTAATATAATACCGGAAAATGCTACATCATTGAAAAGTAAATATAATTAAGTGCACGCGGTGTAATTTTACATTTCCTTGACAAAATTTCTTTTCGTGAAAAGTCAAACGAATTTGATAAAAGAATCTTAAAATTTACGCATTATGGAGGAAAATATTTGGCTATAAATTAAACAATGATTGCGTATTTAAGGAATTTAGTGAGTTTAACACACCCAGTACCACAAGAATACCATAACACGAGCAGAACTAAAAAGACGACGATATGACGCATTGACAGCGCGGGCGTTTTACCTTCGTTCTTTTACCTTTTTCCACCCTCGGCGGCCTCGTAATAAATATAATGGAATTCTACTTCGTAAAGGAATATGTAAGTGTTGCCAGTCAAAGTTGACAGCGAAGGAGAGAGACTCGTGGAATAAACATGGGGTCTAGTTTGATCTTTGAGTTGAAAGAAGACGCGAGGAGCTTCAGTATAACAAAATAAAAGACGCCGAAAAACACGTGAACTGCCATTCGAGCTGGTTTGATACATCACTGCAAGATATCCTCAAAGAGAGAGAGAGAGAGAGAGAGAGAGAGAGAGAGAGAGAGAGAGAGAGAGAGATATTTAAAATCACTGCAGAAAAAAACAGCTCGATTTTTGCTCCGCCAGACTTTTTATATTATTTTTTAGAAATAATTGTTTACTTACGTATTAGGCAGAGAGAGAGAGAGAGAAGAGAGAGAGAGAGAGAGAGAGAGAGAGAGAGAGAGAGCACATTTATAGTTAAGAGAGCGAGAGGGCATTTTCAGATTTCAGAGAGATAGAGAGCATTTTCAGATTTGAGAGAGAGAGAGAGAGAGAGAGAGAGAGGAGAGAGAGAGAGAGAGATTTGACTTATTACGCTGTGATTTGGAGCTCTCGAACCCAGTTATTGCTATACATTTTAGGTTAACAGGACCCCACAGTCACGTTTCTGAACCTTCCAGGAGGCTCGACATAGAATCTCGTTCTTAAATCAGTCATGAAAGCTGGTGGAAGATAGAGATAAAGAAGTTGGACAGCTAAGGAAACGCCTTGTATTCAACAAGTTTGTAATGTGTGGGTGATAAGTTGGTGACTTGTATTCAACAAGTTTGTGATTTGTGGGCGATAAGACGCTTACGTGTATTCAACAAGTGTTGATGTGTGGACAATACAATAAATTGCTGATTTGCATTCAACAAGTTTGTTATATGAGGTTGATAAGTTGCCAACTTGTATTCAATAAGTGTGATGTGGGGGCGATAAGTTTCCAACTTGTATTCAACAAGTTTGTGATGTGTGGGCGACAAGTTGTCGACTTGTATTCAACAAGTTTGTCATGTGTGGGCAATAAGTTGACGACTTGCATTCAACAAGTTTGACATGTATGGGCAACAAGTTGCTGACTTGTATTCAACAAGTTTGTGATGCGTGGGCAATAAGTTACCAACTTGTATTCAATAAATTTGTGATGTATGGGTGATCAGTTGCAGACTTGTATTCAACAAGATGCATGGGCAATAGGTTGCCGACTTGTATTCAACAAGTCAGTGTTGAGTGGGCGATAAGTTGGCCGACTTGTATTCAACAAGTCAGTGTTGAGTGGGCGATAAGTTGGCGACTTGTACTCAACAAGTTTTGGATGTGTGGGTGACAAGTTGCCGACTTGCATTCAACAAGTTTGTCATGTGTGGGTGATGAGCTACCGACGAGTGTTTAATTAAAACGTTTTACTCCCAAACAGTGAAAAATGGAAAGATTATTAATACGCGAACCGATAGTCAAACTTGCGGCAATTCTTGCCCATATGGCAGGCAAAATAGATACAGTGCATCAGAAGGACAATTGGTTTCAAATTTCAGGAGGGGTCTGTCATTCCAATTAGGACAGGGGGCAAACACAGTACCGAAATATATGATTTATAAGCAGGCAGGAAAAATAAATGATCTATGAGCTATGTATTATGAGAGGTTGAAATGCCCTCGTGGCCTGACAAATGTAAAAGTAGATATCGACTCATGTGGTGGCAACTATTCATAGCACATTCTTTAAGTGATTTGATGCCAAAATCATACCGTACCATTATTCATAGCTTATTCTGTAGGTGATTGTATACTAAAATCATACCGTACTATGATATAACTACGCCTGAATTAATGTCATCAAGCACACCTTTACAAGCTCAAGAAATTGTACGATTCTTTTTGGATGGAAAGCAGGTGACAGTTGATGACATAATGAGACAAAACAGAAATAAATTTATCTACTGATTTGCTTTAAAAGTGCTTCGTTGAAGAACTGCAGAGAGCGAGAGCGGGGTCAGAGAGAATTTTGACTGTCATGGAACCTGTTTATAATCGACTTGTCAAAAACATAAAAATCTAATAATAATTGACAACAACAACAACCAAAGGAACGGTATTTCACTTAATACTCATCCCTTTCGCTTTTGAGATAGACAGACATTCGCTCTCAAACTAAAGTATTTAAGCATTCTTCATAAGCTTTGTATCGTTAACTGTAAAAAAGAAGTAAAAAAACGGCCGAAGAAATCAAGTTCTCTATACCGCGTATAACGCTGTATGAGCCGCTACCCATGAAACTTTCAGCCACGGCCAGGTGGTGGCCTATCCTATAGCGTTGCCGTACGAATGATCACGGCTAACTTTATCCTTAAATAAAATAAAGCCTACTGAGGCTAGAGGGCTGAAATTTGGTATGATTGATGATTGGAGGGTGGATGCTCAGCATACCAATTTGCAGCCCTCTAGCCTCAGCAGGTTTTAAGGTCCGAGGGTGGAGAGAGAAAGTGCGGACGGACGGAAAAGCAGCCATGTTAATAGTTTTCTTCTACGGAAAACTAATATGTGACGATTAATCTGTAATTCCCTACCGGAAATATAAAGATGTGACAATATAAAATCGCTGGAATAATGAAAAATAAAAGGAAATTCACACTCAATCTTTCCTGCTGTAATTCTCTCATGCAGGAATGAATGGCATAAAAGCAACCGGGCAACTCCAAATAAAAGCGTCCGGTTATTTAAAATCTCTCGGGAAATATATCCAGCACTGCAGAATTTGTTAAAAAAAGTTGCGTCGCTGTATAGGGAAAAGGAAATATATAAACATCCGACCTCCAGCTCACTCAGGGCGAGTGCTAAAATCTATGGTTAAATAGAGCGTTGTTTCACCAGCGAAAATTAAAATAAATACTCTTATTTGTCATTAGAAATCTCTTTTTAAAATCAGCATTATTTAATTTTCACGTTTTCATTCTAATATATAAATCATAAATATCCTATCCTAACATTCCTGTATCTTTAACTCAATGAGTAACATCTTTTTCAGACCTTTTTACGCTTTCCCACCCCCCAACAAGATCAAGAACAACAACAGAAAGAACAACAACAAAGTAGTTTGTAGACTTACTCCCCGAGTAAGTAAAATATGGTGTTAAATTTTAGAATAGCTTTTTAGGAGTTTTTTTAAAATATCCACCTCTCTTTACCTCAACATGTGGAACAGATCGTTGATTATAAATTAACGAATGATCGACTAATATTTTATCAGTGTGTAGGCGACGATAATTAAATGAAACTTGACATAATATTCAGGCCAAAGAGTTAGCGTTGTGACCTACGAGGTCACTCAGCGCTGAAAGGGAAACTGAGAGTAAAGAGGTTTGAAAGGTGTAACAGGAGGAAAACCTCAAAGCAGCTGCACTATGAAACAACTGTCAGAAGAGGCCTGAGAAAAGTAAGATGGAAGAAAGAGAATATGAAAGGAGGCACAGTAAAAGGAATGAAAGGGGTCGCAGCTAAGGGTCGCAGGAACGCCGCAAAGACCCGTAAGTAATGCATACAGTGCACTGCATAGGGTGCACTGACGGCACTACTCCCTTACAGGTAAGTGACAATGCAGGAAAAATGAACTAAGATTCCAAGGTGGGCGGAAATTAGCTCCAAATTAACAAATAAAAAGACAAAAATACGAAATATAAATAAATAAATAATTAAATATATAAATAAATAAATTAACTGGAATCCTTTCTGCACCTGTGGCCCAGAATTTCAGTAAGGCATGAAGGTTATGCACATTATATATGAGGCAAAGGAACAGTGGTAAGGTTTAAAAAAAAAAAAAAAAAAAAAAAAAAAAAAAAAAAAAAAAAAAAAAAAAAAAAAAAAAAAAAAAAAAAAAAAAAAAAAAAAAAAAAAGGGCCTGTCACAATGCCACATGACTTGGCCTTTTTATGCCTGCAGTGTGATTTTGAAACAGTTCATAATGTGACTCCTTTTGCTTTTGTATAATCTTATTATATATATATATATATATATATATATATATATATATATATATATATATATATATATATATATATATAGCTTAAAAAATCACTGTAGATGCACGTGACTTCATAAATAAGCGAATCCCATAGGAAAATGATAATCAGATATCCAAGCGCTTTCGTCTTTACTCAGACATTGTCAAGGAGTTAATGAAGTACAATTGGAGAGAAAAGTCTCAGGTACAAAACAAGATCAAGTATACCAGATGGTTAATTGTCAGAAGGGTAAAATTTAAAAGAGATAATCCAGGATTATCGGATATCACACGGTCACAAACCTAACCGAAATTACAAAGTACCTTTACAGTCCAAAACATGTAAAAAACTGAATATATTAATTTTGTTGCTTATATTTATCTACAATTTTTTTCATAATGAAAGCATCAAGTTTAAATATACCAAGACTTAAATTTAGAAACATTTCTATTATTTGACTTGATGAAACAAGATTCAATGATATTCCTTTTAGCTGTGTCATTACATGGGATTAAGGCTCTTGCTTGACTCCAGTTAATAGGATGGTCTAAATCTCTCATATGTACGAATAATGCATTTGATATTTGCCCAGTTCTCACAGAATATGATGTTGTTTGAGACGTTGTAAAAGAGATTACCGGTCTGTCCGTATAGACTTTATCACACTTTTTGCAAGGAATTTCATATATGCAGCCTGGAAGATCTTTTAGGAGAATTTTTTATTATTAAACTCTGACATTAATATTACTGAAAACAACATTTATGTTAAAAAGCTTTAAAATTCTAGGGAATATCTAAAAAACCTTTCATCATAGGGTAATTTTAGAATGTTATGCTTACTAAATTCAAGTTTGTCATTAGTTGAATAAAATGTTTTCTAGCTCTTTTCCATGCCACATCTATAAAAGTTCTTGGGTATTTAAGTTTCAATGCAATATCATAAATAGTTTTAATTTCAGCGTCAATAAACTGCGCGCTACAGACACGTTAAAGCCCTTAGGAAACATCCAGAAAAAAACAGAGAATTTAACATTTTGATGGTTGATTGGAGTAGTAATGAACAAAAGAGGCAATGTTAGTTGATTTTCGAAAGACTGAAAAGGTGAAATTTCTATCATTTCTATGGACAGTTACATCAAGAAAATTCAAATTATATGGCTTTAATCAGACGGTTCCTGTCGATTGGAAGAATCGGATGCTGGATTATTGCTACGGAAAATTGAGAAAGTGCTGCAACCGTCTTGAAAGGAAGCTTCAAGTAGAGCTGAAAAATCTTATTGCTGAAAGCGACTAGACTAAGCATGCCAACGTGGATTTCATGATTAATTTATCAGACGAACCAGTGGATAGTGCTACGACAGCAGCTTTGGGCTATGGTGGGTTAAGCTTTGGTGTATTTAATGGTAACCTGGACTGTGTCGACATCTCTAAATCCTTTTGTTATTTATAAAAATTAATCAAAACCTATGCCCTGATAATATCAATATTTGTAAAGGTATTGTGTTGGTTGCTAGCCTCCTGTGGGGGCAAGCCAGCTCAATGATGGGTTGCCGATCCAACAAGCCGGATAAATACGGGATAAATGGAGGGTGGTTCAGGAAGGGGAGGGATCCGACTGTAAAAACCACCGCCAAAACCCAATGGAATGAGTCGTGATATTGATGAGAATAGGGCTAGGGCGTACTCCGTTAAACGACGCACAGACACCATCGCCCTAACTCTGTGACAAGGCGAGGGCTTACTGCATCATGAGCGGGTGCAGCTAAAGAAAGCGAGCTTCTAAAAATGTGATCAGAATAGGCCAGCTCAATATTGGGTCTGACAGGAAGAGGAAGAGAGTTGGCAGAGTTAATGAGGATAAAGACGAGTGGATATTTTGTGTGTGCAGGAAACTCGATGGAAGGGTAATAAAGCTAAAGAACTGGGGATGGCTACAAGTTAATCTATAGTGGAGCAAATGAGCAGGGTAGGAATGGCGTTGGAGTAGTGTTGTCGGGGGAAATGAAGAATGCAGTGACGGAAGTGAGTAGAAAGAATGACCGCATTATGAGAGTGAAGATATGTTATGGAGGGGAAACAATAATGAACATCATTAGCGCTTATGCTCCACAAGTGGGCTGCACAGAGGAAGAAAAGAGCCGTTTTTTTTGGAACGAAATGAGTGAGGTAACGCAAGAACTGGAAGAGCAGGAGAGGACTGTAGTGGGGGCAGACTTTAATGGACATGTCGGAAATGAAAAGGATGTAATTGAACGTGTGCATGGAGGACATGGGATTGGGGAGAGAAACCCAGGAGAGAGTATAGTAGACTTTGCCGTGTCCTTTGATATGGCAATAGTGAACACATTCTTCAAAAAGAAGAGGGAGCACTTGATAACATACAGGAGTGGCGGTAGATGCACACAAATCAGATTACCTCTTTACAATAGATCAAGGCTGGTGGAAGTTAGGAATTGTAAAGTTATCCCAGGTGACCACGTGGCCACCCCAACATAGGCTCCTTTGTATGGATTTAAAGATGAAAAGAGAAAAGAAAACGAAAACGAATGGGGTAAAGAAAATCAAGTGGTATAAATTGTTAGGGAGGGATAATGATAAGAAGAGAGAGTTCAGGAGAAGAGTGCTGGGAGAGGTTGATCTGGGAATTGAAGATGTGGGAGAATGGTGGAGGCATAATGCATCAGTGATTAGAAGACATGGAAAGGAGATACTAGGGGAAACATCTGGAATAGTATGGGAGGAAAAGGAGAGCGGTGGTGGGAAGAAGTAGGTGGGGGAAGTGGTGAAAGGTAAAAGGGAGGCAAAGAAGAGATTTGAAGAGTCACAGCTGCAGGAGGACAGAGAAAGATTAAGAGAAAGAAACAAAGAAGTAAAAAGGGTGGTAGCTCAAGCTAAGGCAAGGGCATATGAAGAGGTTTATAATGAACTGGAAACCAAGGAAGGGTTGAGTAAGATGCTCAAACTGTCAAAAGTAAGAAATAAAAGAACAAAGGACATCACCCATATTAAGCAATGAAAGATAGGAATGGTACGGTCGTAAAAAAGGAAGAAGACATCCTGAAAAGATGGAAAGAGTATTTCGAACAACTGCTAAATGAAGAAAATGAAAGACTTGTAAGAGAGGATGGACAAGTAAACATGGGAATGGTAATGGGGATATCAGGGATGAAGTGATACGAGCCTTAAAAAGAATGAGAATGGAAGGCAACAGGACCTGACTTAATCCCAGTCGAAGTTTTGGAAAGCCTTAGGAGAGGAAGGGGTAGACATCTTGTATGATCTGATGGTAAAAATATTCGAAACAGGAAAAGATACCAGAAGAATGGCGGGAAAGCATATTGATACCTATATTTAAAGGTAAAGGTGATGTCCAGGAATGCAGTAATTATAGAGGTATAAAACTAATGTCTCACACGTTGAAGATTTTGGAAAGAATCATAGATAGCAGGCTCGAGAGAGGAAGTTAGAATAGGGAAGGAACAGTTAGGATTTATGAAGGGAAGCGGCACAACGGATGGAATATTTTGCATAAGGCAGCTAATGGAGAAATTCAGAGAAAAACAACGAGACCTGCATCTGGTATTCATAGACCTTGAAAAGGCCTATGACAGAGTGCCAAGGCAAGAAATATGGAGATGTTTGAGGGAGAAGATGGTGCCGGAAAAAGTATGTCAGAATTATTCAGGAGATGTACAGGAATGTGTATACTAGAGTGGTGAGTAGTGTTGTGAGACGGATGGATTTGAGATAGGAGTTGGATTACACCAGGGGTCAGCACTTAGCCCATTCATCTTCAACATCGTGATGGATGTAATGACCAGGGATGTTAGAGAAGCAGTGCCATGGTGCATATTATACGCGGATGACATTGTGTTGTGTTCAGAGGGGAAGGAGGAGTTGGAGGGAGGTTGGAGAGGTGGAGAGCAGCACTTGAGGAGGAGAGAGGAATGAGAATAAGCAGATCAAAAACCGAAATATAGTGTTCTAGTATTACTGAGGACGGTGGTGGAAGTAGCATAAGATTGGGTGGGGAAGAAATAAAGAAAGTACAGAAGTTCAAGTACTTAGGGTCCGTATTGGAGGATAGTGGAAGCATGGACCAAGAGGTGAGACACCGAATTCAGGCAGGATGGAATAAACTGGAGGTCTGCATCAGGGGCCCTCTGTGACAAGAAGGTCCCTCTGAAATTGAAAGGAAAGTTCCATAGGACGGTGGTCAGACCAGCAATGTTATATGGAACAGAAACGGCAAGTATGAGGAAAACAGAGGAGAAGAAGATGGATGTAGCAGAAATGAGAATGTTGAGATGGATGTCGGGAGTAACAAGGGAAGATAGGATTAGAAAATGAGTATATAAGAGGATCAACAAAGGTAGCTGAAATATCGAAGAAAATACAGGAAGGAAGGCTTCGATGGTATGGACACCTGTTACGAAGGAGGGAGGAACGGCATGGCATGTTGGAAGACATACGATGGAAATGGAAGTGCAGGGTAGAAGGAAGAAGGGAAGACCAAGAAAGAGATGGGCGTGATTGTGTAAGGGAAGATATGGAATTGAAAGGTATAAATGAGAACGAGGCACAAGACAGAAATCGATGGAGACGACTCATTCGTAATGGCGACCCCATATAAAAATGGGTTTAAGCTAGGAAGAAGAAGAAGAAGATTGTGTTTGGTGCTATGAGTAAACCTTCACCCCCTAATGTACCCGTGAGATTTCTTCAGGCTTTTAAGAAAATTAAAGAAGACGAAACAGTGAAAGTGACAAAAGCAAATAAATCTAATGCAGTGGTAATAATGAATAAAAGTGACTATATAAGTAAAATAATGACATTGCTAAATGATACTGATACTTATACGAAACTGAGGTCTGACCCTACACAGACAATGAACTCCCATTTTAATAAACAAATTAAATCCATTTTGAAGGGCTTTGACCATTTAATTAAACAGTTTACACCGCAATGCTCCTCCCTACCTTATATGTATGGTTTAGTCAAGACATAAAATCAATAACTCTATCAGACCACTCATTAGTTCAGTGGGCTCAGTTACGTATAATTTATCTAAATGGCTTGTAAAAATTCTTACTCCTTTGGTAGGAAACATTTCTAACATGAATGTTAAAAACAATGTTGATTTTATAAACAAACTGAATAGTTTAAATTTGAATTTTGATTTTAATATGGTTAGTTTTGATGTTGTCTCTTTATTTACAAAAGTGCCTGTAGATGACTTACATGAATATTTGGAGGAGGAATTAGAACGTCATGACATTCCCTTAAGTGTAGGCAAACCTCATTAGTCTCATAAGGTTATGTATCAAAGATAGTAAATTTTGTTTTAATGGGAATTTTTTTGTACAAAAGTTGGCATGGCTATGGGTATACCTTATCTCCTGTCCTTAGCAATATTTACATGGAATATTTTGAGACAAAACTCTTACCAAGAATTTTGCCCCAAAAAGTTATTTGGTTTAGATATGTGGATGATATCTTCTGTATTTGGCCAGTTCACAAAAATCTCCAGGAATTCCTTAATAGTCTCAATAATTTAGTCCCTTCTATAACATTTACTGTAGAGGAAGAAAGAAATTGTAATTTGAATTTTCTTGATGTAACTGTCCATAGAAATGATAGAAATTTCACCTTTTCAGTCTTTCGAAAATCAACTGACATTGCCTCTTTTGTTCATTACTACTCCAATCACCATCAAAATGTTAAATTCTCTGTTTTTCTGGAATGTTCCTAAGGGCTTTACGTGTCTGTAGCCCGCAGTTTATTGACGCTGAAATTAAAAACTATTTATGATATTGCATTGAAACATAAATACCCCAAGGACTTTTTATAGATGTGGCATGGAAAAGAGCTAGAAAACATTTTATTCAACTAATGACAAACTTGAATTTAGTAAGTGCATAACATTCTAAAAATTACCCTATGATGAAAGGTTTTTAGATATTCCTAGAATTTTAAAGCTTTTTAAACATAAATGTTGTTTCAGTAATATTAATGTCAAGAGTTTAATAATAAAAAATTCTCCATAAAGATCTTCCAGGCTGCATATATGAAATTCCTTGCAAAAAGTGTGATAAAGTCTATTACGGACAGACGGTAAATCTCTTTTACAACGTCTCAAAAAACAACATCAATATTCTGTGAGAACTGGGCAAATATCAAATGCATTATTCGTACATATGAGAGATTTAGACCATCCTATTAACTGGAGTCAAGCAAGAGCCTTAATCCCATGTAATGACACAGTTAAAAGGAATATCATTGAATCTTGTTTCATCAAATCAAATAATAGAAATGTTCTAATTTAAGTCTTGGTTTATTTAAACTTGATGCTTTCATTATGAAAAAAATTGTAGATAAATATAAGCAAACAAATTTTATATATTCAGTTTTTACATGTTTTGGACTGTAAAGGTACTTTGTAATTTCGGTTAGGTTTGTGACCGTGTGATATCCGATAATCCTGGATTATCTCTTTTAAATTTTACCCTTCTGACAATTAACCATCTGGTATTCTTGACCTTGTTTTGTACCTGAGACTTTTCTCTCCAATTGTACTTCATTAACTCCTTGACAATGTCTGGGTAAAGACGAAAGCGCTTGGATTTCCGACTATCATTTTCCTGTGGGATTTGCTTTTATATATATATATATATATATATATATATATATATATATATATGTATATATATATATATATATGTATATATATATGTATATATATGATATATATAATAATATATATATATATATATATATATATATATATATATATATATACTATACATATATATATATATATATATATATATATATATATATATATATATATATATATATATATATATATGTATATATATGTGTGTGTGTGTATGCATGGATATGTATATAGATATACAGGACATATTATAGTATACAATATATATATATATATATATATATATATATATATTTATATATATATATATATATATATATATATATATATATATAGATATAGATATGTATATATATACACACCAAAGCCCTGTAAACTTTAAAAGAAAATATAACTAAAAGAAAAATCCACAACCTTGGCCCACACTAACAAAACTACTGTACATACAGTTTCCGATCGATATACACAAAAAAACGACCTAAAAAACTATATACGAAACTTATAAACGAGGAAGCGAGATATTAAAAAAATATTAATATATATAAAAGGAGGGAGGCCTTCCCAAACCAACATCCACCAATAACCAAATATTTCAGCAAAGGGGGAACGGAATATCACGCGACGGTCAGAACAAACACTTTGGCCGAAACAAGTGAGGACTTTCCAACTCCACTTTCAATTTCCCTGACTTTTCCATTCTTTTTATTTTGATTATCTATTCATCATTTTTCAATACACAAACCCCAGCCTCGTCATAGCATCTATTTTAATGATCTATTCATTATTTTTTAAAGACACAAACCACAGCTTCGTCATAGCTTAGCTGTGGTGATGGCTTTTGCCGAAGGAACTTGTTATTTTACTTTAGAAAGTCTTGCAAATTCTTCAACTATACAGACATTTGCAATTAAAAACGAATACTTCGAAAAAAAAATCCTAGTAAAAGTACAGTATTTCACAAGTAATCAACTGAAATCATTTTCATTGAATGTTAGGTTAGGTTGCGTTAAGTTAGGTTAGGTTTTGTTTGGGTTGGGTTAGGTTAGGTTAGATTGGTTAGGTTAGGTTGGTAAGGGTACGTTAGGTTGAGTTAGGTTAGTCTAATTAGGTTAGGTTAAGTTGGGTTGGTTAGGTTAGGTTGGTTAGGTTAGGTTGGTTGGGTTATAAGGTTAGGTTAGGTTGGCTAGGTTGGGTTGATTAAGTTAGGTTAAGTTAGTTAGGTTGGGTTGATTAAGTTAGGTTAGGTTGGTCGGGTTGGCTAAGTTAAGTTAGGTTAGGTTAGGTTAGATTAGGTTGCTTTAGGTTAGGCTATCTAGGTTAGGTTGGGTTGGTTAGGTTATGTGCAAAACAGACTCCAATCTTAAACACAAACGGAGTCATCAACGAAATGGGCCGTTGTCTGGAACTTAAAGGCAACTTGTATATAACTTGCAGGTAACTTACGTTTCAGACTGAATCGAAACGATGGAAGTTTACGAATAAATCGCTCCCCGAAATACGGACATTAACTGAAGGAAAATATGCAAGAAATGTAATTTAAATTGAATTTGCAAGATTCCTTTCTGAACCACAAAGAAGAAAGATAAACTAAGACCATAAAAAGTCTAGTATATCATGTTGAAGGAATTGAGAAAGAAAATAAAATGAAAAAAGTCGAAAAACAGTTCGATTAAGAATATGAAAATAAATTTTCGACAATAAAAATTTCGGTACATTATTTTAAAGGAAATGAGAGAAAAAAAAATACAGCAAGTCGAAAACCAGTTCAATTAATAATATGAAAATAAACTTTTCGATCATAAAAAATCAAGAATATCACGTTGAAGGAATCGAGAAAGATCAGAATAAAACAGGTCGAGAAATTGTCAAATTGTGGATGGAGTCTTTTGGCCCACTGTAACAGGACCTGTTACAAGTTTGGAAGGCTCCCAAACACCCATTTAAAATAGAAAAACAAAAAAGAAATAATTCCTGACTCTGCTGATCAAAGGTAACTCCAAGGAATCTTTGTGTGGGCCACAAAGATGTCGGGTTGACGAAATGGGAAAGAAGATTAGGGTGAAATTTACTGTTGCCAGAAAAAGGGAGAATTGTGAAGCCCACAGAAACAGAGAGAGCAAGAGAGAGAGAGAGAGAGAGAGAGAGAGAGAGAGAGAGAGAGAGAGAGAGAGAGAGAGAGAGAGAGCTGGAGGAGCATATCACAGTCATGAGAGCGAGAGAGCGTTTTAAATGTAAAGAGAGAGAGAGAGAGAGAGAGAGAGAGAGAGAGAGAGAGAGAGAGAGAGAGAGAGAGAGAGAGAGAGGGACTACGGGCTGCTCTAAAAGCAACAACCCATACCGGCATTTGGGTGGCTTCACCTAACAATAAAAAAGAAAAAAAGGAGAAAATAAAGGTGGGCGTGGCACTCTGGAAAAGGGTATCCATACAGTTATGTAACCAGCTTTACAGGAGACTTACAGTTAATCTGTGATTCCCACGACCTTCTGTTGTCTAAATCTTACAAATGAGATCAAACAATCTAGGCACATAATCGTCACTGTATTTTGAACTTTGAACAGCATTTGCAAGGGAAATTATCAAAATATGTAACATGTGGTCTTTCAGTAAGACGTATAAAACCAGGAACATTAACAATAACATAAACATACTGAACTTTACATGACTTCCTCAGGGTGGGTTACTACTCCCCATGCCATTTTCTGCCATGGCTGTAACCCACAACAGCTGACTAACGACCAAATACCTATAATTCGCAGTTTAGCTCGACGGATGCCTAATGAACTTCTCCTCAGGAAACGAGAACGAATCGTTTCCCATCCGTGGGATTGAACTCGGGTCTCTCTCGCTTTTTAGCGGTAAGAGACAGCCTATCCAATAGAAACAAGATCTGCCGGATTAGAAACTTTATACGCGAGTGTAATATGTACTATACGTGATTAGGGATATGTACGAAACAGAAAAATAAAAATAACTATATATATAGTATATATATGTGTATATATTATAATAATATATTATATATAATATATATATATTATATATTATCTATTTATATATATATATCTATATTATATGATAACGTAATGCTATATATAAAAAAAGGTTTTGCCACGGAGGAAAATGAAAGGCGAGAAAGCGAAGAACTTTCGGTCTAACACGACTCTTTACTTATTGTGCGTTTACTTTTCTGGGGCAGGTAGAAAAGTCAGAGTTGTCATATCTACGGGTATTGTAAGTCCCATTAAATGCTTCCCGCAGATATAATCCTTCTTAGGAGGATTCGCTTTAGACCTTGGGAGTCGAGGGAAAGGGTTTGCATCTTCCCTGTTAACTTTTTTTTTCCATTCCCGATTCTACTTAGCTATTTCTTCTTTCTCTTTCTATAATTATAGATGGGCTGAGTGGCCTGTTGGCTCCGGTGTTTGGACTTGAAACATAAATTCATAAGTAAAACGATCTATTATGCCCTTGGAAAAGACAACCACGCATTCCTTCCCTGCATAAAATTTTTATCAAAATCATCCAAGTCAGTCACAGAATTCACTTTCTCTTTTCTTTTTTGAAACACTGGAGATTCTACTATATTTCCCGCCTCTCTTGCTTCTTAAGTCTACGAATAGTCATTTCTAACACTTTTGTTGTTGCTTCAGATGTTCTCTGGATAGCCTTCGAAACATCAGTTACAGGACCTTACAAGATGTTTTTATAAAATGAAGTTATTTCAGGAAATTATAGACTATTTCCTTGGCCTCAGGTGGTGGGTGAAGACGTTTACGGGAGTCATTTGGGCTGGGCTGTCCATACTTTTCACAGTGGGTGATCGGGTGCGAGTATCCTTTAATGATATTGACCATGACCTTTTAAATCCTCTTAAAAACCATAGGTCCCCTGAACTCAGATGTGGCATCGCCGGGGAAAAAATATGCCATATCTTCATTTTCATTCGTGAAACAGAGGTTTTCACGAAGAATATACGAAATAAGATATATTCAAAATATCTGATGCAAACAAAGAATCACATTTTTGAAGAAAAATAAAAACTATTTCAATAGACTCCATGAAGCTAATATGATTACCATAACCGTGAAAATTTGCGGTAACGTATGATTTCTGTACAGGCCACACCACAGCGATCTTAGAAAAGTAAACGCACTATAGTCATACAGAGCAGAAACATAGTACAAGTAGGCTTAATATCCAAACTGACATTACAAGAATAGCATAAGGTCCATTTCACTCTACAGCAACGAGAAAACGCCTGGGGCAAGATTAGCGATTTTTAGGCAGCCACACCTTGGAGGAGCTTTTTATTTCCCTCCGTGGCAAAACCTTTATTTATGACAGTATATATATATATATATATATATATATATATATATATATATATATATCTATATATATATATATATATATATATATATATATATATATATATATATATATATATATATATGCACACATACATATACATATATATATATATATATTATATATATATATTATATATATATATATATATA
>NC_087208.1:54326392-54331392 GCF_015104395.2 Macrobrachium nipponense
GGAATACACCATCGTCTAAATCCTATACGATGACGGGTCAAACATCCTATTGGGGAGAAATTACACGAAGGGTATGATGCCTCGAGTACGTCGTGGTTATCCCAGTTTACAGCGAAACAGATGCTCGAGGGACGATATTTCCCACAAGTTCCCGGAGAGAACTTTTCTTTATGCTAATCTTGAAAGGATCTGATTTATTGGGAAACCGGGTTAAGTATATACATACATACATATATATACTAATATATATATATATATATATATATATATATATATATATATATATATATATCTGCACAAGCTGGACCTTAATTCTATTCTCTACAATTCACAGTATAAAATACGTATTTTTGGAAGAAAGAATACTTTGGGGGAGAACTCCATTTTAATAAGATTACGCTGTGATCAACGGTTTTCAACAAAAGCCTTCATGAAATAGAGCAAAACGATTAAGATTTAATTTCATACCATTTTATGAGAGAGAGAGAGAGAGAGAGAGAGAGAGAGAGAGAGAGAGAGATTCTTGTTATTCCTAATACAAATATCAAATCCATCTATGTCTTTCTTGGAGAGAGAGAGAGAGAGAGAGAGAGAGGAGAGAGAGAGAGGAGAGAGAGAGAGAGAGAATCTTTGATTTATAAATATGAGAGAAAGCCACCGAAGAAAAAATCTTTAAATTCCTGAAAACTAATATTAAATTCACCTACGTCTCTCTTCATATTGTAAAACTGATGATTCAACAGTTTATAACGGACTATACACAAATTCTCTATATTTAGCCTTTGACTGGATTGTAGTTGATGAAATGTGTGAAGCTTAATTGGGGAGTAATTCTAGTCTTTCAAAAAAACATGACAATAATACTATAGATCTGTAATGGCGGATTTGGTATCCTTAAGACAAAGAATTCAATACCTGCATCTTTGTAACTGGAAGTTTTTGTAAATAAATTTTGAAATTATTCCAGTTTTGGGCCGAAAAACTTGTCTTTGACAAATATACAATAAAATTACAATTCAGAAAATGGGAAATTTTATAGCTATAACAAAAAATTCCAGGAAACAGAGGTCTTTGACAAATATACCATTAAATTATAATAATTATATTCTGAAAATGGCAAATATTGCAGCCTTACTAAACTTTCCAGAAAACTGAGGTGTGACAAATATACCATTAAATTATAATTACGAAAATGGCAAATTTTGTATTCATAAAAAAACCAGAAAAGAGGTCTTTGACAAATACACCATTAAATTATCATTCTGAAAATGACAAATTTTGTATGCATAACAAAAAATTCCAGAAAACTGAGGTTTTTGACAACTATTCCTTCAAATTACAATTCTGAAAATGACAAATTTTTGTTATCATAACAAAAAATTCCAGAAAACTGAGGTTTTTGACAACTATTCCTTCAAATTACAATTCTGAAAATGACAAATTTTGTATCCCTCATAAAAATTTCTGATATTTGATAAAGCACCCATAAATAATTCAGACTTGAATCACGATCTACCTAAAAATGATCCAGTAAATTTCGTCTCAATATCATGGCTTTGAAAACCAGGTCAGTATAAACATATACTTAACAAACAACAAACAAACAGGTTTCCTCCATCGTTAAAGAGAAACATTATATTCCCATTTCACACAAAGTACAAAGCGACAACCAGCAGCACAAGTCGTTTGGGAATGCTTCCCCTAAACAAAGGCTTCAAGAATCAAGGACCTTCTACACACATACACATTATGTTAAGGGCAATTAGCTGAACCACGTACCCGGCGATCAAACAAGACTGGACAATGGGTTCGCGCGATTAGTGTTTCCGCCTTAGACGAACGTGTACGATACGGGACTCGAAATGTTGCCAAGGACGCATAGTCGTAACTGCGGGGGGTGGGGGGGGGGGGCACGAGTGGGCGCGTGGCCCCCTTATTTGAAACTAATGCCTCCCCCCAGTGGCCCCCATTTTGAGTTCATGAAACTTGTAGTAAAAGCCTAAGTTTAATTTTCATATAATAATAATAATAATAATAATAATTAATAATAATAAATAATAATAATAATAATAATAATAATAATAATAATAATAATTGTTAAAAAATATCCACAATTATATATTAGAAATATGTTTCTATGTAAAAATAGAACAAAGACTTTCGAACACCGTTCAGTGTAACGTTACACTGATGAGGAACACAGTTCAGGTGTTCGAAAGTCTGTTCTATTTTTAAATACAAACATTTTTTAATATATAATTGTGGATATTTTTTAACAATTTACTTTCACGTGACTGTGAATTTCTTAACAATAATAATAATATAATAATAATAATAATAATAATAAAAAAAATAACTAATAATAATAATAATAATAATAATAATAGTTAATGTTAAAGTTTTATACATCAAGTACTTTGGCTGTTTTTTTCGTACGAAGATGAGTAGAATTTTCCTATATTAACTGCAAGAAATAAATAAATTTTCTTTCTTTTACATAAAAACGTGATTCACAAATTGATAGGCTTAAATATCTTAAAACAACCTTGATATCTTTCCATTACAATGAATCTGGTTTGGAATGTAAATACAAAACTATTGATAAACAAAATGGCTGTGTCCCCATTTCACGGAAGAAAGGCAGTCGGGAGCTTCTATCAATACGGAAATTTGAAAAAAACTTATGTGCGTGAAAGAAGTCATCATAAGTCACGGAAATGATGTAAGATCTCTCTCTCTCTCTCTCTCTCTCTCTCTCTCTCTCTCTCTCTCTGGCGATTGTCATCATACACATACAAAACTCATTAACAACCTGAAAATCTCTAATTACTCGTATATAGTAGCTACCAATCATTTATTAAAAACCCTCCCACAATAACAGATTCGAAATAGCGTTGTATTCACTTCATGGGAAACCGAGTCACTACTATATTGCTATTGATGGATTATAAAGAACTATTCCAGTTTTTCATTTTGATCCGTCCGCTTTTGGACAGAGGGAATCTCTCTCTCTCTCTCTCTCTCTCTCTCTCTCTCTCTCTCTCTCTCTCTCTCTCTCTCTCTCTCTCATCTTCACAAGAAAAATCTACGGCAGGTACAAAACAAACCTATTTGTTTCTCCGTCAGTTTTAGGACGAAGATGGCAATCTCTCTCTCTCTCTCTCTCTCTCTCTCTCTCTCTCTCTCTCTCTCCACAAGAAAAATCTACTGAAGGTACATACAAACTTATTTGTTTCTCAGATTACATCCCAGTGCAAATTCGTGGCGCATTTGAGATTACACCCTTAGGTAACTTGTGGCCATGATGAGTTTTTGCGGGGAGTTTATTGCAAAGATTTTATTTGGAGATTTTTTTTTTTTAGCTTCGTTTTTCAATTAAGTTCCGTTCTCGAAAATTCATATGAGAGGTTCAGCGAGTTTGTTAGTTTTTATGGTGTTTTACGTTGCATGGAAGCAGTGGTTATTCAGCAACGGGACCTACGGCTTTATACGTGACTTCCGAACCACGTCGAGAGTGAATCTCTATCACCAGAAATACCCATCTCTCACCCCTCAGTGGAATGCCCGAGAATAGAACTCGCGACCACCGATGTGGCAGGCCAACACCATACCGATCACGCCACAGGCGGAGAGGTTCAGTGAGGTCTTTATGTGTGTATATAAAATAACATCGCAAAATGAAACGTTGAAATTTCATGTACTGAATGAATATTCGCATCTAGATATACTATATATATATATATATATATATATATTATATATATATATATATATATATATTATATAATTTTTAGACACACTCTACTCGCCAGCTATGATTTTCTGTTAACCTAACAATCCCAATCATTGAATATATTCAACACTTCATATCTCTACAGGGAAAACTGACTCTTTCAGAGAGAGAGAGAGAGAGAGAGAGAGAGAGAGAGAGAGAGAGAGAGAGCCGGGCCAATAAATTGCAAGTGGTCTTTACTCATCTGAGGATTTCAGACAAAGAAAGAGAGAGAGAGAGAAAGAGAGGAAGAAAATATGAACGGAGGTACAGTAAAAGGAACGAAAGGGGTTGCAGCTACGGGCCAACGGGACGCCGCAACGAACCTTCTTATGTTCTGCCTACAGTGCACCGCATGAACTATGGGGGAAAAGAATTCAATAAAAACGAGTTAGAAAGACAAAAAAACAAAAAAACAAAACAACCGTATGAAAATCAGAACCAAAAATAACAAGATGGATTTTTTCTTTGCATTCATTGCCTTCATCCTTTGTTAGCCTTGGAACAATGAAGGCCACTAACAATTATACCCAGGAAATACCCCGATATTCGAATTTCGCAGAATTAATAACAAAATTCCGGCCCCCACACCGTCCCCCAGCCCAAATCTGCATTTAATGAATGTGGGTTTCCTGGTTTAACTATTCTGACTTTCATATGGACTAAAGGTATATGTAGCAGTTTACAAAGCAATATTTGGGTTGGAAACGAATCTATGGGAACGAAATAGTTTCGACTTTAACTTTCCTTTCTCATCTTGGTCTGAAATGTAGTACGAGTTTACGAAGGTCTAAAATAGATTATCTGAGATTTCGCACTTTTCATTGATTGAAACTGACTGAGACGTGATTTGTTAAATTACGCCAGAATAAGTCGTTTATCTAAACATGACAGGAAAGAAAATAAATTAAAAGTTAATGTTTAAAAGGTACAAGAATCGATGATCAGGGTTATATAATAACTTAATTCACATGAATGACAATTCCTGGAAATTTTAATGTTGTCACATTATGAGAGAGAGAGAGAGAGAGATGAGAGACGAGCCCGGAGGAGAGAGAGAGAGAGAGGAATTAAGTTTATGACGGCTGTCTCACCATGACCGGATAAGCGTAAAAGGCGTAAAGAGAGAGAGAGAGAGAGAGAGAGAGAGAGAGAGAGAGAGAGAGAGAGAGAGAGAGAGAGAGAGAAATATTCAGCTCATGAGGGTTTTCCCACTATGATACAAGTT
>NC_087208.1:54348892-54368892 GCF_015104395.2 Macrobrachium nipponense
CCAAGAAGCATTTGGAATGCTGGGTTTCAATTACGTCGAATAGGGAAGTCGTATGACGTCATACAGTTGTATAGGTCGATATAATATCTCAGACGCGAAAAAGGAGAGACATCACAGAGGCCCCCACCTCTCTCTCTCTCTCTCTCTCTCTCTCTCTCTCTCTCTCTCTCTCTCTCTCTCTCTCATACACACACAAACACACACAAACGCAAACCCTTTCAGTGAAACGATGAACTCCAACAGATGAATCGCTTTCAAGAACATTAATAAAAAAGCTTCAACTTTGTGTTTTCCCCTCCTATATCTTAAATCAAAAACCAGTCCATATAAAGACCATCATTGGTACTATAGTAGATTCTCAGCAACCGTGCATTTGTTGTCTAGGCCCGTCCCTTACGGCCCTCCTGATTGGCTGTTGATAAGCCAGTCACAGGGCTGGAAAAACTCAGTCTCTCTCGAGAGTTCGCATTGGTAGGATGTGTGTATGTTCCACCTCTCCTGAGGGATACCTCTTTCAAACGTATCCCTCAGGAAAGGTGGCACTTACATTCTGCCCATGTGAACTCTCTCGATAGACTGAGAGTTTCCAGGCCTTTGAGTGGCTTATCAACAGCCAATCAGGAGCGTTGTAAGGGACTGGCCTAGACATCAAATGCTTAGTTAATGTGATGCTACTATAGCAATACACTCTTCGCACGGAAAATTAATTCCTGTTTTTCGAAAAAAATAAGAAATAAAACCGTACAACGAATCATGCACAATACGAATGCATGTAAGTAACGAAAGGAACGAATACCAAACGTCCCAAAACACGAAAACCAATATCCGGTTCACTGCTCATTTCGCCTGCAAAGGCAATCCTTTATTCAGATGCATTCAAATGCAAACACTCAGGTATCTATCGGTTGTTGAGGAACGTAAAATCCATCACTGTCTCTCTCTGCAGATATCGGCTTCTACAAACCAATATACCCTTTAATACAATGCGCCACTCACCTCAAGAGCCATCTGCTACTAATGCTTGTCAAAGCCATCACGCAACATGCTGATATGAATAGAAGCGGGAACCGTTAGTAATACAAGCAATAGTTTCCTGTAACTTTAGGCCATAGGGCAAGCGCTGTGACCTATGGGGTCATTCATCGCTGAAAGGGATATTTGAGAGTAAAACTGTACGAGAGGATGGAAAGCCTCGCAGTTGCACTATGAACCAGGAGAGGGTCGAGGAATGCAAGATGGACGAAAGATAATATGAACGGAGTTACCATAAAAGGAATGAAAGGGGTTGCAGCTAGGGGCCGAAGTTCCACTGCAAGGAATTATAAGCAATAGCTACAGTGCACCGCACGATGTGCACGGAAGGTGGTACCCCCCCTACGGGGATCATTATCATATTGAATAATTCAATCTTTGAATGATTGTCCACTTTGGTTTTCCGAATTCAAAACAGATTTTAGATAGGGTTTGAATTTTGGGTAGATGTGAAAATATGGCCAAATTGCTTCCTGGTCGTAATATCATGGCTGTTAGCTTGATCCCTCTGTAGATGATAAACAAAATAAGTTAAGTAATATGACTAATAAGGCCCAATTTAACTCTGCAACCAAGACCGTGCAATATCTGGTGGCCCATTGGATGTAACCAAATCACCCGCTCGCCTCACGCCAGAGAAAAATCTAAATAAACTATTATGATTTTTTCTTTTGAATCCGGGTATCTTATTTACAATAATATGCGTCTGTGATTATTAAATTTATATGGGAAGTCTTGAGATTAACCTTAAAAAAAAGTTGCGCAATTGTATATTTCAGTGTTACGCTAATTATCTCATAATTTTCATAATAAAATTTCGACCTCGTGTAAAGGACAAGATACGTTGGAACATGTATAATTAAACAGAAATTAAACTGCTGTTTTCCTCAGTGAAGATAACAATCTCACGTACAAACATCACACCCAGAAAGAAAGTGGATCTCCAGTTAATTAGAAAAAAGATCAAAGAAGATTTTCACCGCTGATTACGACGTCAGAAGCATTTAAACTTCCAACTTCGAAATTAATCTACCAACAAACTAAGACTAATCGCACAATGTCACTTCCAATCACAGCAAACTGTAATCTCAAATCACAGCGCACCGTCACTCCCAATCACAGTGCAATGTCATTTCCAATCACAGCACAATGTCACTTCCAATCAGCAAACTGCAACTTCCGATGACAGCACAATGTCACTTCCAATCACAACAAACTGTAACTTCAAATCACAGCGCACTTTCACTTGCAATCACAGCACAGTGTCACTTCCCATCACAGCAAACTGTCACTTCCAATCACAGCACGGTATCACTTCCACAGAATCAGTCACATCAACAGATGACGTAACGAAAGGCTTCTCTGAATAATTTAGGGCAACTGCAGCAGATAATACAAAAACCACCACTCTGCTGCTGCCACCGAAGAAGCAATAAGCAACATGATTTCTGGTAATTATCGAATACCCACGGGAACTAATCAGTCTAATTGGAGCTCCTTCTTCTGCGCGTTTTCCTTCGCGCCAGTTATGAAGGAGTTCTCTGATTTCCTGGGAAGCAAGCAAGCAAGCAAGCAAGCCAGGAAACTATCAAGAGACAGTCATATTCCACCAACGTGATAATCAACTGAGGAGAATCCCAAGTTATTCAAAAGTAATTTTATTCACCCAGTTTGCTGTGAAGAGGAGAGAAACAAACAGTCATACGAGGAATCGATTGAGAGATTTCGTCATGGAACCAATCATGAAATGATTATTGTAATAATAGATTTAGTCGCCATTAAATCGCAGGTAAAAAAAAAAGTGAAACGGGATATGCTCCAGTGAGCAGCTGTCGATGAGGCTACACAAAAACAAATCAATTAATCAATTACGAATACATTGATGGTAACGAGTTACAGTATTACCGCAACTCTTGTCGTTATCAATACCAATCGCTCGACCGTTCAAATAAGCGCCTGTATGAGAAACTTCAAATAACTGTATTATCTGGTGCTACGGACCACGTCGAGGAGAATGTAGGACGGATCATTTCATAACTACAGCAAGAAAAACATTTAGAATGACAGAAAAAGAAGTTATATCTTGGCAAGTAGCGCGCAATTTCTTCTAACCTCCGACTGACCTAACCTTTGCACACCTGTGCCTTCCTTTACGTAGGTAGCCTGGGTTTATACACACCTGCGCCTATCAGTAAAATCTAATTAGGTCATTCTCATCCTTTTCTGGCAAAGGGGTTTTACCATGATTCTTTAAACCCACAAACACATATACGTATATATATACATAATTACATACATACATATATAATGAACCCCAATTCCGATAAGCATTTACACACAAACACACACACACACACACACACACACACACACACACACACATATATATATATATATATATATATATATATATATATATACACATACAATATAATGCCCACTCAATTCCGATAAGCATTTACACGCACACACACATACATATATGCGTATATATATATATTATTATATATATATATATATATATATATATATATATATATATATATATGAATGAATATACATACTTACATAAATACATTATAATGCCCACCCAATTCCAATAAGCACTTTATATATATATATATATATATATATATATATATATATATATATATATATATATATATATAATTCCCACTCACTTTCGATAAGCACTTACATCAGTGACAGAACAACGAACGAAGGAAAAAACGAATAACCAGCGATGGTTGGAGCTCATCCAGGTTAATGCCAATCCCCCCAGGGAGAAAATAACACGAGATAATGACTGAGAATGAGTAAATCAATAACTAACCGAATGTTAATCATTGCTGTCCTTCCGCTGCTCGAACCGAACTCATGACTTCGTCAGATAATCATGGAATGGTCGGAAATGAAGGCCTATGGACGGAATTGCTGTACTCGAGCGCACGTGTATATAGCAGGACACCTGTATGATCCACCCGCACACCTGATATTTCAGAATCGACACTGATGACTAATTTAATGAGGGATAGGAGTTTGTACAGTAAAAAAAAATAATTAAAGAAAAGCAAATAGTGATGATAAATTCATTAAAACTTCGATTATGCAACTGGATAAACAAAGAAATATATAAGGGAAAATATGCTAGAGAAACAAATAATTTTTTAAAGGAAAATACTACATAAAAGAAAATATATATATAAAGAAATTATGCTAAATAACAAATAAATTTTTAAAGAAAAATGCTACATAAAAGAAAACATATATATAAAGAAAATATGCTAGATAAACAAAGAAATATATAAAGAAAATATGCTAGATAAACCAAGAAATATGTGAAGAAAATATGCTAGATAAACAAAGAAATATATAGAGAAAATATGCTAGATAAACAAAGATATATATAAAAGGAAATATGCTACATAAATCAAGAAAAATATATAAAGGAAACATGCTAGATAAACAAAGAAATATATCAGAGAAATTCAGCTACATAAACAAATAAATATATTAAAGAAAACATACTATAGAAACGAAGAAAAATATATAAAGACAATATGCTAGATAAATAAAGAAATATATAAGAGCAAATATGCTAGGTAAACAAAGAAATATATAACACCAAACATGCTACGTAAACAATACAAAAAATATAAAGAAAATATGCTAGGTAAACAAAGAAATATATGACACCAAATATGCTACGTAAACAAAACAAAAAATATAAAGAAAATACGATAGGTAAACAAAGAAACATATAACACCAAACATGCTAGGTAAACAAAAAAAATATAAAGAAAATATGCTTGGTAAACAAAGAAATATATAATACCAAACATGGTAGGTAAACGGAAAAAAAATTTATATAAAGACAATATGCTAGATAAACAAAGAAATATAAAATCGAATTATGCTAGATAAACGAAGGACATATTATAAAAGGAAAATATGCCAAACAAAGACATTAAAGAAAGAAAAAAATACTAGATAAACGAAGAAATATACAAATAGAAAATATGATACATAAAGGAAAAAAATATACGTAAAGAAGATATGCTAAACAAAGACATTTGGCGAAAAGATAAAATGTATGCTTCTAACAGAGAGAGAGAGAGAGAGAGAGAGAGAGAGAGAGAGAGAGAGAGAGAGAGAGAGAAACTTATTTCTCAAACGAATGTCACCAAAAAGCATCAGGACGCAAACCTAATAAGAGAGAGAGAGAGAGAGAGAGAGAGAGAGAGAGAGAGAGAGAGACTTATTTCTCAAAGCCAACGTCACCAATAAGCATAAACACGTATACTTAATTGTAAAAAAAAACAAGAAAAAAAAACAAACAAACAATCACGAAACACATCAACGCAAGGGATGAATAAAAAAAAGCCTCGTGAATGAATAAACATTAAAAAAAAGCATAAAAAAAACATTAAGAAAAAGGAATATCATTAGCATCTCTTAAGGGACTGCCGAGCGGATCCGCGATTCTGAGAAGGAAAGAAAAATACAGTTGACAAAAAAAAAAAAAAAAAAGATAGTCGACCTCTTTGAGGATTAATGAACGCTAATGCAACTCCTGGAATTCAATGGGAATTGGATCTGGATAAGGGAGGAAGGATGGATGTACGAGTGGGAGAAAAATGACCGTTAATTCTAAATAATTCCACTCGAAAACGTAATCATAAAGTCGATTAATTTAACGAGCGAGATTCAGAGCGGATGAATTACAGACAGTTGCCCTTCCTTCAATAATAATAATAATAACAATAATAATGATAATTATTATTATTTATAATGATAAAAACAATGCGTTCTTTTATATTAATAATTCTTATTATTCTTAATAATGATGATGATGATGAATGATGATAATAATAATAATAATTAATAATGATAATAATAATAATAATAATAATAATAATAATTATTATTATTATTATATTATTATTTTTTTTTTTTTTGCTCTATCACAGTCCTCCAATTCGACTGGGTGGTATTTATAGTGTGGGGTTCCGGGTTGCATCCTGGTCCCTCCTTAGGGAGTCCATCACTTTTCTTACTATGTGTGCCGTTTCTAGGATCACACTCTTCTGCATGAGTCCTGGAGCTACTTCAGCCTCTAGTTTTTCTAGATTCCTTTTCAGGGATCTTGGGATCGTGCCTAGTGTTCCTATGATTATGGGTACGATTTTCACTGGCATATCCCATATTCTTCTTATTTCTATTTTCAGATCTTGATACTTATCCATTTTTTCCCTCTCTTTCTCTTCAACTCTGGTGTCCCATGGTATTGCGACATCAATGAGTGATACTTTCTTCTTGACTTTGTCAATCAACGTCACGTCTGGTCTATTTTGCACGTATCACCCTATCCGTTCTGATACCATAGTCCCAGAGGATCTTTGCCTGATCGTTTTCTATCACTCCCTCAGGTTGGTGCTCTTAGCACTTATTACTGCAAGGTAGCTGATGTTTCTTGCACAGGCTCCAGTGCAGGGCTTTTGCCATTGAATCATGCCTCTTTTTGTACTGGTTCTGTGCAAGTGCCGGGCATTTCGATTGCTATGTGGTTTATGGTTTCATTTTTCGTATTGCACTTCCTACATATGGGAGAGATGTTATTTCCGTCTATCGTTTTTTGAATATATCTGGTTCTTAGGGCCTGATCTTGTGCCGCTGTTATCATTCCTTCAGTTTCATTCTTGAGCTCTCCCCTCTGTAGCCATTGCCATGTGTCATCGCTGGCTAGTTCTTTAGTCTGTCTCATGTATTGTCCGTGCATTGGTTTGTTGTGCCAGTCCTCTGTTCTGTCTGTCATTCTCCTGTCTCTGTATATTTCTGGGTCTTCGTCTACTTTTATTAGTCCTTCTTCCCATGCACTCTTTAGCCACTCGTCTTCACTGGTTTTCAGATATTGCCAGTGCTCTGTTCTCGATGTTGACGCAGTCCTCTATACTTAGTAGTCCTCTCCCTCCTTCCTTTCGTGTTATGTATAGTCTGTCCATATTTGCTCTTGGGTGTAGTGCTTTGTGTATTGTCATATGTTTCCTGGTTTTCTGATCTATGCTGCGGAGTTCTGCCTTCGTCCATCTCACTATTCCTGCGCTGTATCTGATTACTGGTACTGCCCATGTGTTTATGGCTTTTATCATATTTCCGGCGTTTTGACTTGAGTATCGCCTTGAGTCTCTGCATATATTCTTTCCTGATCGTGTCTTTCATCTCTTGGTGTTTTATATCCCCTCCTTCCATTATTCCCAGGTATTTGTATCCTGTCTCATCTATGTGTTTGATGTTGCTCCCATCTGGTAGCTTTATCCCCTCAGTTCTCGTTACTTTGCCTTTTTGTATGTTGACTAAGGCGCATTTTTCTATTCCAAACTCCATCCTGATGTCCCCAGATACAATCCTTACAGTCTGGATTAGGGTATCTATTTCCTTGATGCTCTTACCATACAGCTTGATGTCGTCCATGAACATTAGATGGTTGATTCTGTTGCCTCTTTTCTTGAGTTGGTACCCGGCATCCATCGTCTGTAGTCTTTGTCATGAATCATGGCTACTACGAAGAGTAGTGGGGACAGTGAGTCGCCCTGGAAGATCCCTCTCCTGAAATTACCTCTGCTAGTCTTATTCCAGAGCTTGTAAGTATTGTATTCCAGTTGCGAGCATTGATTTTTATTTTTGAAGAAGCTGATGGGTGTGTTTTTTCCTCTGCCCCATATATTTTCAGGCATTCTATTAGCCATGTGTGTGGTATCATGTCGAAGGCTTTCTTATAGTCTATCCATGCCATGCTTAGGTGGTTTTCCTCTCCTACTGTTCTTCATTACCATTTTATCTATCAGGAGCTGGTCTTTTGTGCCCCTACACTTCCTTCGTGCAGTCTTTCTGTTGGTGGGGGATGGTTTGTCTCCTCTTAGGTAATTGTACAGCCTTTCACTGATGATACCTGTTAGTAACTTCCACATTATTGGTAGGCAGGTGATAGGCCTTTAGTTACTGGCTATTATTATTATTATTATTATTATTATTATTATTATTATTATTATTATTATTATTAATTATTATTATTATTCTTTGTAATATTAAAAATAATGCATTCTTATAATAATAATTCATATTATTCTTAATAATAATAATAATAATAATAATAATAATAATAATAATAATAATAATAATAATAATAATAACTTTCAAACCATTTCCTATTATAACGGTAAGTCTACTTTGACTGTAATTTTGGCATATAGCCACTAATAGCTGTGTGTCTGTGTATGTGTTTGTGTGTGTGTATATGTTTGTGTAGGCGTTCGCGCGCCCGCGTTTGTGTAGGCGTTGTATGTGTTGCCTCTATAGGGCTTCTGTTAGGTCCGGCTCTTGAGAAATCAACGGAGCGTTGAATGTATAGGAACAGATTTACACGGTACAATCTGGTCTCTTTTAAACTGAAGCCTTATAGAAATGTATATATAACGGTAATTCGTCAAAAGCGTGTTTTTCGGTCGCCGACTAAGATGCAATATAAAGGATTCCTTGGAATGTTATGGGACTGAATTCCCTTTAACGTTAAAAGGGAAAAAGGGTTCTGCTGTTATGGAGTAATATACAGGGTGTCCATAAAGTCCCAGTACCATTACAAGTATTTATTGATCAGAATGGTGCTGGGACTTTATGGACACCCTGTATTATTCGGGGGGTTTTGGATGCCAAAAAAGGATTGCATTTTTTGCTATAAAAAATAGTAAATATATATGGGAATATATTATAGACGGGTTTTATCTCTAGACTATTATAGAAAATGATGGTTATAATCATAATGAAACAAAAAAACTAATTTACCCCATAACACTGATACGGAAATCAGATAAAATAACCTCCCAGTATTTTTTACGAAAAAGTATGCTAGAACAAAAAAATAATAATAAATGAATAAAAATAAAAATAAAATAAAATGAAATAAAATAAAAGATAAATTTAGATAAATCTCGCTAATCTATTGAGAATATAGACTCAAACACAAGATATGAATGAGTTTTCAAATGAAAATACGTAGTAATACCAATCTCGGTTTGAAAATTGAAAAAAAGGAAAAAAACAAACAATTAGAAATTAAAAATATTAAATTATCGCTGATCTATCGAGAATAAAGATTCAAACGTAAGATATGAAATGAGTTTGCAAACGAAAATACGTAGTCATACCAATCTCGGTTTGAAAAAAAAAAGAATAAATAAATAAAAAAAATAATAAAAAAAGATATCTCGCTAATCTACTGAGACAATAGATTCAAACGTAAAGGGTGAATGAGGTTTCTAATGAAAATACGTAAACGTATTCATACCAATCTAGGTTAAGAAAAAAAAAAAAAAAAAAAAAACAAGCAAACAAGTGATAGCGGAAAGAAAACCATTTGCAATAATGGGTCGGAATACGGTCTCACAATGACTTTTATAAAAATCGTTAAGGAAAGTAAAGTGGTCTTAAACTGTTGTTATATAAACTCTAATGTTTCCGTATAATACCGAACTCAATGCTAAAGTGAAAGTGGATTCTACTTAAACAGGAATAATCTCTAAAGGGAGAGTGCTTCTACAGCACGAGAGTGGCTTTGCTTGTGAATGGTTGAACACACAGACTGTGCTTGCATTTCGAAGATTGCTTTGGAATGGGGCGTGTGACTGGGTGCAGCTGCCTGATTGCACGAGGATTATATATCTAATGAAGGTAATGATCCTGCCGGTTTTTTTTTTTTTTTTTTTGGAAATGGGAACCTATAATTGCAAGTTGGGAAGCAATATATTTAAATATATATATATATATATATATATATATATATATATATATATATATGTATATATATATATATTATATAATATATAATATATACTCATGTTCATATATATATATATGTATATATAATATGAATATATATATATATATATATATATATATATATATTTATATATATATATATATATATATATATATATATATATATATATATATATATATATATATATATATATATGTGTGTGTGTGTGTGGGGGTGTGTGTGTGTGTGTGTGTGTGTGTCAGAACAAGAAGCAAAATAAAAAAAGGAAAAATTATCCGAAAATGAAAGGTAAGACGAGATAGGTAGTAGATCGTGAAGGTAGGGGAGAAACAATAATTCTCATCCTCCAAACCTGTTTGTCCGCCCCTGGGGGTTAGGTAGGTGATCAGAAGGGTAGGAGCACAGCAGCGCCGGGTTCCAGTGCACTGCGCGTGCCAACAGGCTCGTTTCTAATATTTTGCAATATAAACGTGGCGCTTTAAAAAAGGAAGGTAAACTAAAATGAAGAGGTTGTACAGAATAAATCAGCATTGCAACTTAACTTAAAGCAATTAGGACAATTAGATTCGATTTATGATCTGTTATCTGGACCCAAATTAATGCTAAAATTAATGATAGTTCTTCCATATTCCTCTAATTTGTCCCTTAACCAGCAATGGACTCTTACTTAATATATGTACATTCATTAGAAGCTGGTGAATGCTAAAGACGTAATTTGTCACATCTTATTATGATATTTGCTGTAAAACTAGGCAGGTTGATTCTGCTAAAACAAGTTTAATACTACTCAGCTTGTTTGGAGTTCTCTCTCTCTCTCTCTCTCTCTCTCTCTCTCTCTCTCTCTCCATGCTGACTTCCATTTGGAGGCCCTCTCTTAGATTCTTGTCAGCTGACTCCATCCATAAGGGCTCTCACTCTCAGCTGAAGATTTAATAGAAAGTAAGTAAACGTAAACAAGGAGAGAAAGAGAGAGCAAGCATGACGGCTGCAGGTGGTGTTTCTTCGTGATCAACAGAGTGAGCTGAGATAATATGACTGTCTTTATACGACTGTCTTTTCTGGGTACACGACGGAATTCTTGAAGGTGACCTAGAATCGCGGCTACCATGGTAACTCGACAAGAGTTAAAATACGACGCCAGCGGATTAATCCGGTTCAGGACAGGTTGGTTAAGCTGAACCGTACGTTTCACAGAGAGAGAGAGAGAGAGAGAGCTGACGAAATTCATATGCCAAACTTGAGGAAAAATCTGGCAGTCAAGCGTGTTCCTGAAATACTAAGCAACAGACCCTTACATGTCGAAGAATTATAACATAAGAAAACGTAATAAATAACTGAGCTAATCCTTTACATGGTCAAAGAATCACAGTTTTGGATAAATGAGATAAATAACGCAACTGCACGCATGGCATAAGAATGATTATTCCGAAAATTTGTTAGATGACAGAAATCCCCTACATGGCGAAGAATTATAATCCAAGAAGACGTAATAAATAACTGAGCTAATCCTTTACATGGTCAAAGAACCACAGTTCTCAAAAATGAAATAAATAACGCAACTCCACATATGGCATAAGAATGATTTTTCCGAACGTTTGGTAAATAACCGAAGCAGACTCTTACATGGCAAACTGATTCAAATTTTGACGATTTTTCCAGACCACAAGACACTGGTGGTGCGATGCCTTGTTCTGGTCTGTATCAAACACGTTCATTTTCTGAGCGACAGCGAGCGTCAGGTTGAAGGTGCTGTTGTATAATCGAGCTTAAAGGAGATGTGATTTCGTATTTGCCAACGCAGTATTACCTGGCATGGCCATCGTCGTCGATGCTGTTAATATATACGATTCCCAGATTTCTTGAACTGCACAGACATATGTAATAAGTTATATACAATGACCACATCCTTTTCTTCCTGTTTACAAATTGCGAGATTTATCAATGGAAAGAATATTAGGTATATAACCCCTGGATTTTCCCAAACTTTTAGACGCCTGTAATGATGATAGTTAAATCAATACCTGGTACTTTTCTACCTGTTTTAGAATTGCAAGATTTATCAAAGAAAGAATGTTATATGTCACAAAACCATGCACCTGGGTTTTCCAGACATACAGACTTCCGTAGCAGCTTTAAATCATGATCACAAAACTTTTCCTGCTGTCTGTAGTACAAAGATTTATCAAACGAAAGAATGGTGCCTGTCAGAAAACTAAGCACCTGGGTTTTCCAGACATATAGACATCCGTAGCAGCGTTAAATCATGATCGCTGATACTTTTCCCACTGTTTATAGTACAAAGATTTATCAAACGATAGAATGCTGACATAGAACAGCACCAGCCAGATCGTCCCAGCGATGCCGCTATCAGTTGTCGATGCGTTCGTGGCCGATGAGGGTAAAAGCCGAAATATTTTTACCCCTCGCTCAGAAAGAGGATCATTTGCATGGGACAAGGGTGGGGTGGGGTAGGGTGGGGTGGGGGCAAGGGGGTATCACGGGGGGGAGGTGGTTGGGGGGGTGGGGGAATACAAAAGGTTTACGAGGCTAGGGCGAAGTGTTCTGGCTTCTTTAAATGCCTCCGTCGGAATAATGGGTCTCCTTGAAAGTCACATAACGCTTTGTGGTTTACAACATAAACAAATGCAACATACGCGCTACATGCAAATAATATATACAGACAGACAGACAGACACAGACACACACACACACACACACACACACACACATATATATATATATATATATATTATATATATATATATAAACGTATATATATGTATACAATCCTTGAGTTCTTTTTTATTAAAAAGCTTGTTCCTCAATTGAACACTGAGTGAGCTGTTGCTGTCTTTTGTCCAATTTTCCTGGTTTTGTTCCTTCTGAATTCCGTCCTTCCTTTCTCTCTCTTGATGTTTGGTTCTGCTGCTACAACTAGTTTTAATTGTTATTCATAAAGTATTATGTCTTGTATCTGTATTTCAGCGATTTTAATGTTAACTTTAATGTTTTCTGTCTTTATAGCTTGAAACATGAAACTTTTGTGTTTTGAAACGTCGCGATAAATTTATTTTAAGGACCACCTTATATATATATATATATATAATATATATATATATATATATATATATATATATATATATATATATATATATATATATATATATATATATATATATATATATATATATATATATATATTATATATTAGAAGACTGTCGTAGGAGGAAGTAAATCTCAGGTGGTCCTTAAAATACATTTTAGATCTATAATTGAAATACATTTTCAGATCTATATTAGTGATTTAGATCTATAATCGAAATTTGAGAAAAACAGGTTGGCATTTTTCCCAAAATTTCGATCATACATCTAAAACACTCTCACAGATCATATATAATTAAGAAAAGTACAATCTGTATTATGTAAAAGCGCACCACGAATATAACTGAGCTAAAGAAACGATCATTTATAGAAGTTAGAAACTTCGACCTCAGGTTGCTGTTAAAAGCAACCTATAGGTAACTGTTTACTAAGCGAGCCTCTGTATCTATACAGCTCACAAAGGCCAAGTGCCACAGATAAATAAACAAGGCGTGATCCGACCGACAGCTTATTTGGAGCATGTGCTAAAATCTACGGTCTAATAGTGCGTTGTTCCACCAACGAAAATTAAAATGAATATGCTACATTTCATAAGAAATAATTGTTCTGTACTGTTTAACATGCCTATACTTATTTCTTACATTTTCATTCTAATAAATAAATCATAAATATCCTATCCTACAATTCCTGTATCTTTAACTCAACGCGAAACACCTTTTTCACACCTGTTTAGGATTTTCCATAGATCTTTCCTACCCCCCAAACGAGAGCAACATGAACAACAACAACAACAACAACGAAGTAGTTTGTAGGCTTACTCCTTGAGTAAGCGATTAGTCCCTTTCCTGTTCGATATCCTAAGATATATTTATGATAAAATAACAGGCGATACCGTTGCATGGAACCAGTGGTTATTCAGCAACGGGACCAACGTCTTTAAGTGACTTCCGAACCACGTCGAGTGTGAACTTCTATCACCAGAAATACACGTCTCTAACACGCACCTCAATGAAATGATAATCGAACTCGCGGCCACCGAAGTGGCAGGCCAAGACCATACCGATCACGCCACTGAGGCGCCTCCAACATCATTTGTGGTTAAAATGAGCAAACACATAACCTTTACTTATCGAGAGATGTAAGACAATATATACGATGTAAGAATATAATATTATTACCCTCAGACCGGTCATTTCTGATGGAGTCACTGAAAAATGCTTCTGTAAAAAAAAATGAAATAAACTGCAATACTGACGGAATAAACTACTATAATCTAGTCTATAAAATAAAGCTGCAATAACGTGACAGGAAAATCTAGCTCATTAATATGGAACACATTTTATGACATGGGGAAAAAGTAGGTTGCAAACGACGCATTCATAATAATATGTAATTTGCTTTCTCACATTTCACATCCAGCGCAAGAATTCAGTTACATCATTACATCGTCATCTCTTTGTAATAATGATGTATTCATTGCTTCATTTTCCTGTAAACAACCGAACAAATGCTAATAAACTTCAAAGGTCTTATTCCTGACTTAAACAGAGAGAGAGAGAGAGAGAGAGAGAGAGAGAGAGAGAGAGAATAGATTCACATCAACCGTGCATTTGATGTCCAGGCCCGTCCCTTACGACGCTCATGATTGGCTGTTGATAAGCCTATCACAGGGCTGGAAACTCTCAGTCTCTCTCGAGAGTTCACATAGGCAAGATGTATGTTTCACCTCTCCTGAGGGATACGTCTTTCCAAAGTATCCCTCAGGAGAAGTGGAACATACATCTTGCCTATGTGAACTCTCGAGGGAGACCGAGAGTTTCCAGCCCTGTGATTGACTTATCAACAGCCAATCAGGAGCGTCGTAAGGACTGGCCTAGACATTAGATGCGCAATTGATGTGAATCTACTATAGCCACTTGCGAGCTTATAACATTCAATAGAATATAACCAGAGCACTTGTTTTCTCTCTCATTTAAAATAACATTCTTTCCTTGCAATATTTTCTACATCATCTTCACGCGGAGTTTGAGAAAGAACATTTAAGTAACTTGTGAGTAACTTTATCAGCTACGCGTTTTTCATTACTGTATCTTTTTTAATCAAATTTTGACACCTACATACTTTTCATTACTGTATCATGGTAATACAGTATGACACTTGACACGTGTCCTTATAGGGCGAATACACACTGATAAGGAGAGATGTGAATGCACAGCCGATATTTATGAAATATGACAATTGTGAATTATCGATTATACAAGTAATTTCCTAGTGAAACACAACAATTATTATTAGCGTCTTTGAAACAAACAGAATTAGTGAGCTCTTGACGCCTTCCATGGTTCGTTTCACAGGAAATTGTGATTTACAAAAAAAAATAAATAAATAAAATAAAATAAAATAAATTTAAAAAATAATTAAAAAGTAAATAAATAAAGGAATATATTCTCTAATAGTAACAGAAGCTACAAAACCCACCTATTTCGCTCCGTAATGATTATGCAAAGCGCTTCCCGAAATAAAAATCTAAAAAAAATTTATTCTCTACATAATATTTGTCACCCTTAACAACAAAATTGTGTTCTGTGGGTGGTTTCCACGATCTGTCAAATATGGTTTGATCGAGAACCAACACTAAAATATTTACCAGAGAGAGCCTCTGCTATTTACATGAAATATATTGGAATCAAATAAACGCATGGAGTGATTTATGTAAAATTATTAGATCTAAACTCCTTCCTTCTCAAGAAAACACAATTTGCTGGTTACATAACACCACCATTCTTTTTTATTTTTATTTTATTTTAACTTATAATCGTCGTTTCGTAAGAAAACTCATATAACAGATTTTCCACATCGGTAAATCAGTCTATGATACGTCAAAGTAGGAGCTTATTCGATTCCGGCCTTCATGTCTATGAAGGATTCCTTCCTAGCAGGATGCAGCCACTTACTTGATAGGATTATTGTTTCTTTATATAGAATTCGCTGGAGAACAGCTCAACAGATGCGAAATATCCTCGGTCTTTCTAGTCTGCGATATTCTCTCTCTAACAGCTATATGGTTTAAACAGTCCTATCTTCTCGGTGAAACTGACCCAGGTGAGGATGTCCCCTTTTAACACTGGAAAGATGCCACGTTTTTTGCTTCCAATACGATTTAAACCGCCCTACCTTCTCGGCAAAACGTTATAGTGATATAGAATCCTGTAGGGGTGATTTGCTCTGACTTGGTGAAAGGCAGTTCGAAGCCGGAATGCATCCTGGTTACAGTTCAATCAGGATATTCTTGATATCTTTCATACCAGTGCATCGGTCATTAGTGAGTGCTACTCGTTTTCTGTCGAGGTGCCACGATATCACCTGACTTGCTCATAAATTCTTTCATTCACTGTACATTCCGAACAGGTCTTCATAGTTACGTCATGGGTGTTGAATGGGCATTTCAGCTTATTCTTTGGGAATGTGCGTGCGTTTTGAAAACTAATAAGGATAATAATAAGCTGTATGAATGCTAATAATGACTTCGAAAGGGTGAAGAAGATTCCACTTGCTTTGGGCCCTTTTCCCTAAATAAAATAACCGCCCCACTTTAAGAGCTTCACTGCCCTGCAAGATCTCTGTTTTTGCTTTTGTTTATACGGCTTCGTAGTACAAAGCAACGTCGGGTTAGCGAACACCAAGTTACTGAAAATTTGGGTTAAGTACGGTACGGGACAGGCTACAGTAAATACAGAGAGGAAGATTGCCGGCTACAGCAAATACACTAAGGGAGAATGTAAGGTACAGGGTGGTCCAAAACTCTTGTTACCTGTACCAAAAAGTACCAACAATAGAGGTAGTACAAATATTGCAATAATACAAAGTACATACCCTTGATTCAGTTTATTCTTGTTACCAGTAAACATCACTTTAATTTTCAGGATTTTTTGTCCTAATATTACTTATTTTGTTTTGTTTCAGATGGCTGAAAGCAAATAAACTGAATCCAGTACATCCTCTTCTCTATTACTATATTGCTCGTTCTTCTATTGTTTCAGTGTTCTTATTTCGTTCTATTGTTCTTACAATGAAATAACCGAATCCAAGATATGTATTTTGTATTATTGCAATACTTGTACCTCTATTGTTGGTCCTTTTTGGTAGGGGTAACAAGACCACCCTGTAGAATGAATACCTGCTGTAGACCCGAAGCACAAATTAAGAGACTGGTAATCCGACTATTGCATGATCGGAAACACTTAACTAAACCAGTTAGCTTACAGATGGCGACGTCATGTGTATCTTAGACCAGGAATTTGACTGTAAACCAGGTGAATCAGGGTCCTTAGCCTTAAGATGACTCCAGACCCCCAGTGAATTGCCCAATATGGTTCCAAACCCCCTTTGCATTAGTCCACTTCAGTCCTATTTGTTGACAATATTAACTTAATATACTTCGTTTAAAGAGTACTTTAGGTATGAATAGCTAGGAACAGAACATTAAAAGAAAATCAAAAGCATTTATAGTTTTATATAGTTATTTATTTACAAAATGTACCTATGTATACACTGATGCATTACAATCAAATATAATAAAATAGTCATTTATTGACAAATCGTACCCATGTATACATTGACACATTATAATCAAATATATGAAAATAGTTATTTACTGACAAAATGTATCCATGTATACATTGACGCATTAAAATCAAATATATAAAAATAGCTATTTACTGACAAAATGTACAAATGTACCCATGTATACATTGACGCATTAAAATCAAATATATAAAAATAGTTATTTATTTACAAAATGCACCCATGTATACTTGACCGCAATTATAATCAAATAATATGAAATGCGTTATTTACTGACAAAAATTATCCATTATTACCTTGACGCATTTTAAAATCAAATATATAAAAATAGCTAATTTACTAAAAAAATGTACAATGTACCCATGTATACATTGACGCATTAAAATCAAATATATAAAAATAGTTATTTATTTACAAAATGCACCCATGTATACATTGACGCATTATAATCAAATGTATGAAAATTGTTATTTACTGACAAAATGTACCCATGTATACATTGACGCATTAAAATCAAATGTATACAAATATCCAGAGATCAAGGCCCATACCCCCAGCATGTGGTTCTCACATACCCCCAAGGGGCACGGATACCCCCCTGTTAAGATCCCCTGAACTGCTCGTATGCAAGGTTTTGGATAAATTCTCTTCAGTGTCAACGCAGAGACAGAACTACAGAAAAGGCAAAAGAAATAACATGTTTGCATCCAATTAGTCCTACTGGCTCTACGCAAACCTGCAAACCTTGTTTCAGTATCGCGTACATGCAACCTCCTGCAACAAGGTTCATTCACTAGCTTGCTTGCGGGATGATATGCAAACATCATCACAGTTGCGTACACGCGAGGCGAAGTCTTTTACTGACTGCGTATTCATCTTCATAACAAGTTACCTTCGTAACATCAAAGGCTGGTGGTGTTGGACGTGAATATAGACAGACTTAAACTTTGTCTAAAATGATCACGGTTACAGAGAACTGTGTACACAACACCGAAAGGGGAAACTTCGTTATATATACATTTTCTTACACAACTTTGACCTGTCACATCCGTCTGACGGGTGAGATAGGCTAAGTATATCTTAGCTTTATCAGCCCACCGAGCTGATCAACAGCTCTCCTAGGGCTGTTGGCCCGAAGGATTAAATATTTTTACGTGGCTAGGAACCAATTGGTTACTTAGCAACGGGACCTACGGGTTATTGTGGGATCCGAACCACGTCGAGAAATGAATTTCTATCATCAGAAATAAATTCCTTTGATTCCACGTTGGCAGAGCAGGGAAGGATGAGATAGGACGATATGATGCGACCTGTTATCATGAATATTTGTGAAATACCTTTCCAGATTTATATGAACCTAGCATGACTTCCCCACCCAGGGAAGTAGAGAATCCTTAAGTAATGCCTACGGTGCACCACAGCTGAAGTGAGATTTAGGATTTTACGAGGTTCCAAGTTATTACGGAATATATTCTCCATTTTGTGTTCAAAGATATATGACGTATGAAAGAGGAACAGCATATTAGATTTAAAAAATAATAAATTAACAGAAATAACTTCATATACTTTGATAACATTTATCACTTGTGAGCAGTTATTCGATCCGAGTAAACGGCAACGCTTTAGCTACAGATTAAAATTCGTACCCTGCTGCATGGCAGTGTTGTTGAGATATTATTGAGATAACTGAAGAACGGAAATTGAATGCAACTCGTTGCAAACATTCATTAGGCAGCCTCTCGAGGGAACGACTTCAAAACCAGCATAATTTATCAAAGGTTACTATCAATAAATAATTAATAATGAAGTTATATATTCCAAAATTTTAATCTGGACCAATAAAATTATTTATGCATAATAAATTGAATTACCTGAAATTGATATTTATAAACAGTGCAAAATAATTTCATCTTCATATCTGAATACAGTCTGGAATTATTTGCAGTATATGACGAACACGTGGATAGGCAGAGAGAGAGAGAGAGAGAGAGAGAGAGAGAGAGAGAGAGAGAGAGAGAGAGAGGATGATGTTAAACGAATTGTTTCAAAATAAAACGTATAACAACACATACGCCGATAGCCTATTTAAACATGGGCTATTACTCATCAAAAGAGAGAGAGAGAGAGAGAGAGAGAGAGAGAGAGAGAGAGAGAGAGAGAAATGAAACGTAAACAGAAATTGGTTTCCAAAGAAAGAAAAAAAAAAAAAAGAGTCGATTAAAAATACCATCAGATAAAAATTCATGTTCAATTCAACTATTATCAAAACGTGCACAAAACAAGCACTGAAAAAAAAACACTGACTTTCGCAGTGATATTTTAATGACTTTCTTGTATTGAACAAAAAATTAATCTAATATTACAAAGCAAATATACAATAATAAAAAATAACTATAAATGATATGATCTAAATGTTCTTGGTGGGTCACTGACCCCAAAACGAAAAAAA
>NC_087208.1:54373892-54378892 GCF_015104395.2 Macrobrachium nipponense
CTCTCTCTCTCTCTCTCTCTCTCTCTCATCTCCTGTCTTATCATATCTTCTCATGTCTTAGATTTCCTCTTCTTTCTCTACCTACTATTAACTATTCAATTTTATATAATGTCTAACTTTCGTTTTTAACTTGATGGCAAAGAAAGCTCTCAAGAATTTTCTTGTATCTATTCCAGTCATTTATAAAAAAAAAATTTGCGATGGATTTTCAATTTTTAATGTTCTTCCAGAAGGGTCATACTTTGAATTTTCAGAGCTCAAAAGTATATATATATATATATATATATATATATATATATATATATCATATGTGTATATATATATACATATATATATGTATATATAATATATATATATATATATATATATATATATACTTATATATATATATATATATATATATATCGAATAGTTTTGGGAACTTCTTCAAGTGGATGATGGCGGCATTTTCATAATTTTCATAATAACTATACCATAGTTGGCGTTTAGTTAAAAAAAAAACTTATTAAAGTAAGAAAAACACAGACAGCTTTGAGATAGATCTCAAACAAAAAGATTAAATAAAATAGTTTAGTTTTTACACGTGATAACGAATGAGCATTTATCAGTTTTTACACAAACCACTGCTTCTCCCTCAGTCATTATACGTGAAAACTAACTTCCCACTCGGCAGAAAATAAACAACAAGCCAACAAATAAACCAGGGAAGATAATGTACCTCCCGTCTTCCCCCACCCCTCCCCCCAAAAAATGTGGAAGGCAGATTTGAAAAAAAAACTGAATTTTCCGCTAGTAATTTTTTCGCATAAAGGGCGAAAAATTTATGAAAAGTTCAAGATAGTTTTATTTTTTTTATTTTTACCTTATTTCTATTTTTGGCCTCCGATCCTGAACTAGGAGACCTCTCTATTATCAACAGGACAGAAAGGCATTCAATACAATTCCACTAAACCTCGATCCGGAAAAAACCTCTCTTGACCTCTGTTTGTCTCTCTGGGCACAAAGAATCCTCAAAACTTAAAAAAAAAAAAAAAATAAATACTTTGAAAATCATAACGCTTACACAGACTGAGTTTTAATCCCATCAAAATATATGTGCATATACCAAAAAACAACGGCATTGTCTCTCTCCTCGGTATAAAAATGAACACGGAATCCGGTAGATTCCGAATGGTGGGAAAAGGCAGGGAAAAAGATTTTTCAGGAATTACGAAGGCTTCCAGGAATTTAAAGGGAATAACGCACACCACAGGAGGCCATTGTTTGTAGAGCCCGAATTCGATAAAAAACAAAACAAAAAACAACAAAAACAACAGTGCAAAACTGGAATCAAAACAGAGCGGGCTCTTAATTAATGTAATGTAAGGTAACCTAAAAGGTAATGTCCTAAAAGCCAATCCTAAAAGATAAAGATGATCCGCATAAGTAATGCCAAATGTCGTAAAAAGGTAATTCCAAAGGGTAATCCTAAAAGGCAATTCTAAAGGATAACCCCTAAAGGTAATCCTAAAAGGTAATCTCAATAGATAATCCCAAAGGGTAATCCTATAAAACGTTATCCCTAAGGGTAATCCTAAAAGATAATCCCAAAAGGTAATTCTAAACTATAATCCCTAAATGGTAATCCTAAAAGATAATCCCTAAAGGTAACCCCAAAATGTAATCCTAAAACATAATCCCAAAAGGCAATCCTAAAAGATAATAAAGATAATCCGTAAAGGTAATCCCAAATGTCCTAAAAGGTAATCCCAAGGGGTAATCCCTAAAAGGTAATTCTAAAGGGTAATCCCTAAAGGTAATCTTAAAAGGTAATCCTAAAAGGTAATCTCAAAAGATAATCCTAAAAGGTAATCCCAAACGAAAATCCCAAAAGGTAATCCAGAAAAATACCCTCTAAAGGTAATCCCAAAAGATAATCCTAAAAGGTAATCCCAAAGGTAAGCCTAAAAGATAATCCCTAAAGGTAATCACATAAGATAATCCTAAAAAATAATTACAAAAGATAATCCCAAAAGGTAATCCTGAAAAATTATTAAAAGAGATAATCCTAAAGGTAATTCCAAAAGATAACCCCAAAATGTAATCGTAAAAGATAACACCAAGAGGTAATCCTAAAAGATAATTTTAAAAAGTTCATGCTAATAGATAATCCCAAAAGGTAATCCTATAAGACAATCCCACAGTGTAATTGCCCTAAAAGGTAATCCTAAAAAGATATTCATACAAGGTAATCCAAACACTAATCCTTCAAATATAATAATAATTAATTAGTTTATTTTATTATTATTTATTTATTATTATTGTTATTTATTATTCATTTATTTATCTTATTATTATTATTATTATTATTATTATTATTCAGAAGACGAACCCTATTCGTATAGAACAAGCCCACTGGCTCGAAATTCAACCTTCCTAAGAAGTAACAGAAGGTAAATGGGATAAACATATAAAGAGGAGATCAGATATTACAAAAAACAAATAGATCATCAAATTGATAAACAAATAAAAATGCAGGAAGGAATACCCGAATGGCCTTACAAACTCCACACTGAAATCATCATGAAAGCAAGGGAATAATTGAGCGGTTTGCATCTGCACCAGAAGAAGAAGCCCCACGAAGGCCGGCCATCGCAGAAAGAGAGAGAGAGAGAGAGAGAGAGAGAGAGAGAGAGAGAGAGAGAGAGAGAGAGAGAGAGAGAGAGTCCTTGACGCAAGAGGAAATCAAGGTTACCCTCGACAGAAATAACTCCAGCTGTCGTTAGCAAATCGGTTTGCAAGCGAATAAATTCTCTCTGCTGAATTGGCCTTTGCTTGTGACCTTTGAGAAAAAAAATGAGGCAAGCAAAGCAGTGCATTCGAAAGGGATTGAATGTATTCAGAGCGAGCAACCGAAGAACCCACGTCAAACTTAATAAATGCATTTACGTGTAAACTTGTTTTTTTTGTGTGTGTGTGTGTGTGTGTAACATCTTCAAAGTGATTGAGGGAGCTATACTCAACAAGCCCTGAAAATGGTTTTGCAGTGAAGCTCACAATACCTTCAAGCAAGTGAAGAACCGTATTTGATACTTAAGAAATGCATTGCTTCCCATAAGGAAATTTTTCCCTTTTTTTATAAACTTTTAAGTGATTGCAAGAGGTGTATCAAACACGCCCTAAAAATAAAAGTTCTTCTGTAACTATGCAAATCAGTTCACTAGCCAACTGTACCATTATCACCATAAAGAAAGTCTACTGTCGACTCCACATCCACATTCTGAAAATATCACCGCACACCACCACTTCATCAATAATAAAAAACACAATATATACAATTTGTTTTAATAATTCAAACTACTAAGCTATATCATTCTCTTTTTACCATCGTACTAAAAGACAATCTTCACGGAAACTTCTACATTCTCCAGAAATATGTATCATTTGTTGAAATAATTCAAAACTGCTTAACTACACCATTCTCTTCCGTGAAATTCAAAACTCAACCAAATTAAACCTTTCAAAAGGTCAAACGTACCACCATGGCAACCGACTGGACATTTATTTACATCAAGACGAGATTCCAATATCAGCATCAGGGTTTTCAACGCGCCGGATTTTTCACGGCAATTATTAAATATTATATCTCAAATTTTGAGATATATTTTCTCCCCACGGCCGAACAACAGGTGCATAAAACCTTGGCTTCAGATTTTCGATATTTACGAACAACAGGTACATAAAATCCTAGGTTCAGATTTTCGATATTTAACGTCCGCTCTCCAAAGACAATCGCTGTATCGTATAATGATTTCCTGACTCATTAGACGAGATCACCGTTGGGGTCAAAATCTATATAACTAATATGGCTGCCATCATCCTTGGAACTGACATTTGCTCTAAATAAATGGCATGGAATATCATATAAAATTTAGGTCAGAGGCCAAGCACTGGGACCTATTATGACGTCACTCGGTGCTGACAGGGAAACTGAGAGTAATATGGGAGTTAAATTTAAAAGCGTAACAGGAGGAAGACATCGCAGTTGCACTATGATAAAACTAGTAGGAGAAGGCTAAGGAAATCAAGGCGGAAGAAAGAGAATATGAACGGCAGTACAATAAAAATGAATGAAAGGGGTACGAGCTACTGGCCTAAGGTACGCTGCAACGAACCTTGAGTAATGCCTGGAGTGCTGCCAAGGATGTACAGGGTAAACATGTCTTAAGAACGCTGGGATCACTCGCCCTGGCCAGATAAGTATCTGAAGTCCTCCTTTACCTGTCCATTCGATGAGTAGAACAATCGTGCGACAAAGGTCGCCGCTAATTTCAAATACGACAACTTTCCCCCCTGATGACGTCAGCAGTCACGACTGACAACGCGTGAGTCGCTTTCGGTCACGAGCGATAGGAAATCCATTATCGAAATTCATTTAATTGCAGAGAGAGAGAGAGAGAGAGAGAGAGAGAGAGAGAGAGAGAGAGAGAGAGAGAGAGAGAGAGGGAGAGAGAGAGAGAGAGAGAGAGAGAGAGAGAGAGAGAGAGAGAGAGAGAGAGATAAGAACGAGCGTTTTTATTTCCGTTTCTCACAAAAAAAAAGAAGCTTATAATCTACACAAATCTCGGTGGTAAGTTCACGTCAGATTCTAACTTCCGCTAAGCGCTCGCACATAAATAAATAAATAAATAAATAAATAAATAAATAAATAAATAAATAAATAAATAAATAAATAAATAAATAAATAAATAAATAAATAAATAAATAAATAAATAAACATAAATAATTAGATAAATAAACTGCCAGTATTGAAACGAAAACAGCTCAGTATCTCAGAGATCAATGATGCTCAGCTGAATGCCAGCAAAAAAAAAAAAAAAAAAAAAAAAAAAAAAAAACCGCAGCCTAGTTACGTGTAAACAACCAATCGCGATATACAACAACAAGAGTTGTCGATTTCGGATAACTCATGTTGTTTCTACCGCGATCAACAACAAGAGTTACCTATTCCGGATAACCCA
>NC_087208.1:54381392-54396392 GCF_015104395.2 Macrobrachium nipponense
CCACCCCCTGGTAACACCCCCTCTAGCTCCCGGCCCCCCCACCCCCCCTTCCCCCTCCCCCCCGGTGATCCGGGTCCCAGCTTTCCATATCACCGGTCGGGTCGGACGAAACAAGGCGTGATCCGACCTCCAGCTTGCTCGGGGATGCATGCCAAGATCTACTGTCAAATAGAGCGTTCTTTCACCGACGAAAATTCAAATACATACACTATATTTTATTATAAATAATTTTTCTGTACTGTTTAACATGCACGTTATTTATTTTCTTACATTTTCATTCTAATAAATAAATCGTAAATATCCTATCCTCAAATTCCTGTATCTTGAACTCGACGTGAAACACCCTTTTCAGACCTTTTAGCCTCTTCCATAGACCTTTCCTACCCCCGCAATTAGAACAATAACTACAACAACAAAGTAGTTTGTAGGCTTACTCCCCGAGTAAGCGAAAATGACTGGTGGGATGACTTTTTATCCTATTACTTTTTATTTATCTCGTTTAGCGACCACTCATAGACAAGCGCTGGGACCTACGAGGTCACTCAGCGCTGAAAGGGAAACAGAGAATGAAAAGGTTTGAAAGGTGTAACGGACTCAAAGTAGTTGTGACTATGAAACCACTTTTAATAGAGGGTTGATAGTAAGATGGAAGAAGGAGAATACGAACGGAGGTATAGCAAAATGAATGAAAGGGGTTGCAGCTAGGGGCCGAAGGGATGGTACAAATACCTTTAAGTAATGCCTACAGTGCGCCATGTGAGATGCACTTACGATATTGGGCGCTAATTCTCGTACCAAGGACAAAACTTATCATCGGTATTTAATGCGATCCTACAACAGTATTTTCGGATTTACGTTTAAATCGCTGACAGTCCTCCATATAAAGAAGAAAGAATTTCATGAAAAAAGGATAAAGTGGAAATAAACGCATTTCAGGTGGTTAATTGAAAATTGAAAATGGACGAACGATTTCCAGTTTTAGTTAATTGAGGGAGTCGTGATGTTCATCAAAGAGATGACAAAGTACTGCACAGAGCCTTCTAAAACTTATTTGTAAGACAATACCAAAGAGGAGGAACAAGAAGTCAAAATGTTCCTCCATCTCAGAAGACAGGGGCCTTCGGCAGACGACCTAGCGGACCATAAAACTACTGTAGAAGGCAAGGGGACGATAAGAACCGAGGAAAGACGAAAGGGCAGAGAGAAAGCGGCCCTATTTCAGGGCCTTGAGGGATCTATGACGCCGTCTAATCAGAGGGAGGGAGGAAAGAAAGTTAGATAGTAAGAGTTTTGTTTATGGTATTTTAGGTTTGGTGGCGACCAGAGCATTGTGGAATGGAATGGAATATAGTATTTGGGTCAAAGGCTAAGCGCTGGTACCTACGAGGTCATTCACTGGAAATTGAGAATAGAAAGGTTACAACAGGAGGAAAACCTCGAAAGCAGCTGCACTATGAAATAACTATTAAGACTGGATGGAAAGTAAGATGGAAGAAAGAGAATATGAAAAGACGTACAGTAAAAGCTAATGAAAGGTGTTGCAGCTACGGGCCGAAGGGACGCTGCAAGAACCTTAAGTAATGCCTACAGTGCACCGGGACCAGGACCATCTGAACAGAGTCATATTATATCAAGATATCTCGTGATATCAGCAATAAATCTACTGGCTACGATTAGGAAAAAAGCACAGAGATTCTCAGGGGAGTAAAACGGAGCATGTGTCCTAAAAACTTTGTGAGAAGTAAATGTTGACTGATTCATTTGTTAACCATGTTCTGATGTCTGCTGAGTTGCTGAGGTTGAACTCAGCGAAGAAGTCTAGTCCTATTTTCCAGGAGGTATTGATCTCATGTAATTACTAGGCCTATGCTTCAGGAATTCGTACAAACGATAATAAAAAGACTTCTAGGCTAAGGAGGGTAATTAAGTACTTCAACGTGGAAACATCATTAATAACTAGGTAATTAAGTACTTAAACGTGAAAACATAATTTATAAATAATCATATACACGATTTAGGATGTGCATATAGCTGAATACTCACTCACACTCCACAAGAAACATATCGCACATATACTTATATCATCACTTGATTATGCATAGAGCACATAAGCGATATGCGTGATTATGCGTATTCATGTATAGAAACGCGCATGGGTACTAAACGCCTACGCAATGTATATGTATACACATTGACAACGATAATTTTCGTAATCGAATTACATGGCGCCACGTCCCAAGACTTCTGTAGAGGTGATGGGTGACAATGATACGCCTAGTTGGTAGAGTAATGTAACAGGACTGACACGGATCAATAGGCCTAAAGGGAACTTATTGGAAAACTTATAGGGAAACTTATAAAATAAAAAAAGACTTATAGGAAAACTTATATAAAAAAAGAGAGACTTATAGCAAAACTTCCATCCTCTTCTGATCTCGTTGAACTCATCAGATTACAGCATTGGCTAGGCATTTTTTTTTTTTCAAAATCTTTTTTATCTCTATTTTCTTGAATTTGGCTACAATTCCGCATTACGCATTCGAGCACGGAAGTTTAATTTCTATGATGAAGATGGTATTTCTCGTTTTTCTTATATATATACCATAAATTATGTCGATATTAAGAACCATTGTCACAATTACATCAAGTGACCAATGGCAACTCTATCTTCTGGACTGCGAATTTCAACGAGGAAAGTTTGTCTTCTTTATGATTTATTTACTTTAACGTCATCCTTTAACGATATAAGTGGTAGTCTCAGTACCGTCTTGAACCAACCAAACACTTCAAATTAATTAATTTACCAATTCTTTTTATAACTACCAAGGAGATCAAGGAGATTTAAGCTAACACTTGACGCATATTTAACGATGGAATGCTTTTACTCAGAAGAATTTTTCCAACTTTCTTTTTTTATAGTAATTAGTTTATGTAAAATAATAATAAACTATATGATTGGTCTTGATAATCTCATTTATAGCAAATATTCTGGAGGACACCTTTTTTTAAATCTTAATGGTGAAGAACACTTGACAAAACTAATATAAGTAAGATTACTCTTGCCTCGACTTAAGCAACACTATTGGATAGTGACATTTATCCACGTCACTCAACAAACGTGCATGAATATTACTTTTATACTATAAATAAAAACATCAAAAATAATTATTTACAAATAATGACAAAATATCATAAATAAATACTAGAAACTAACATATAAGAATATTACTTTCATACTATGAATAAAAACATAAAAGAATCATTATTTACAAAGAATTAAAATATATCAACAAAAATATTAGAAACTAACATACATGAATATTACTTTCCTATTACTCATGGAACATAAATTTTTTTATATAGAATTAAAAAATATCAACAATAAATATTAGAAAACTAACATATATAAATATTACTTCCATCTTAATAAAAAACATAAAAAAAAAATAATATTTACAAGGAATAAGAAAAATACCAACGATAAAATATTAGAAAACTAACATACATGAATAGTATTTTTATATTATTAATAAAAACATAAAAAAATGATTATTTACAAAGAATAAAAAAATTTCAACAATAAACATTAGAAACTTATACACATGAAATATTACTTAATACTATTAGTAAAAAATAAAAACATAACAAGATAATCATTTACAAATAATTAAAAACAAATATCACAATAAATATTCGATACAACATATATGAATATTACTTTCATACTATTCATGAAATAAAGAAAATAAATATTAATACGTGATTAAAGACGTATCACCAACATAGTATATAAGTAATTGAAAACTAACCATAAATGAAATATTATTTTCATATTATTAAAGAAAACAGCAAAAAAAAAATTGCACCTAATTAAAGACGCATCACCAACATATATACAAGAAACTGAAACTGACATAGATGAAATATTACTTTCATATTAATAATGAAAACAGCCAAAAAAATATTTGTACCTAAATAAAGACGCATCACCGACATATATGAGAAGCTGAAACTAACATAAATGAAATATTACTTCCATATTAATAACGAAAACAGCCAAAAAAATATTTGTACCTAATTGAAAACGCATCACCGACATATACAAGAAGCTGAAACTAACATAAATGAAATATTATTTTCATTTTATTAAAAAAAACAGCACCCCCAAAAATCTGTACCTAATTAAAGATGCAGCACCAAACATGTATAAGTAACTGAAACAAACATAAATGAAATATTACTTTCATATTAATAATGACAGCATATAATTGTACCTAATTAAGACGCATCACCGACATATATACGAAACTGAAACAAGCATCAATGAATATTATTTCATGATGAAACAAACAAAACTTCTTTCAGTTTCTTCTGACGATTGAAAAAGAAACCCACAAATTCTCAATTTGTAAACTTGTTTACTTTCTAAGTATTTACATTAAGTTTTACTCCACACTCGAGTCACTTTCAGGCCCTTCTGTGGCCCATTCTCAAGAGATGTTGGGATGTTAGCCTGGGTCAAGGCCCAGCAGTCTTCTGGAACTTCTTCTCGTTGTGCTGTCATTTATGCGATGGCTGTTTCTGGTTTTCTTGAGAGTTGCCAATCCCCTCTTGTCGCTCTGATATCCTGAGCTGATGGTCAATGGGATTTCACCCTTGTGGTAAGGGTGTGGTCACCGAAAGTCTGTTGGGCAGGAAACAAACCTAATCTCCAGGTCAGCAGGGTCAATCTTAGCTTCTTTTAATATCAAAGCTCGGCTTATGGGATCTTCTGAGGTAAAACCTTTGTTTTCCTTCAATTACTTTGATCTCTCTGATAAGCGCACCTTCTACTACCCTCCTGTGACTAATTTTGTTGCTTTTGTATATAAGCCTACTGTTTTTGAAATCCATCCTATGGTCATTTTCCCAACAATGTCTAGCTATAGCATCTCCCCTGAGAGTTAAGCTGTACTGCCCTTCTATGTTCTTGGACTCTAGTCCTTATTCCCCCTACCTGATTCCCCACATATCTGTCTCCACAATTATTGCAATTGATTATGTATACCCCCGCTACATCATCTGTATTACTGTCTTCTCCTTCCAATTTATTTTTACATACTTTGTTTTTTAAAGATTATCAAATGATATAATACAAATTTATATGACTTCCTTTCATTTTGAAGTGATTTGTTTCATTTTTAGGCATAAAAGGGAGGGCAACTATTTTCTTGTTTTCTTTATTCCATGTACTCTCTACATTCGCTCTGTAAAATATTTTTCTAGCTTTGTTGAGTGCCCTTTTTCTGAACCATTCCGGTATGCTAATGCATCGAAGCTTTTATCGATGTAATTTATTTCTTCGCTCTATCTTGCAAGGTCACACGTTCTCATTGCCCTAGAAATAAACCTGTTAGAACCCCATATTTTTTATATCATGACTATGAAAAGAGAAGAAATGAATATATGAGTTTGTATGTGTGGGCTTTCTATATGTGCTGAATTCATATCCTGTTTCTTTTCTTTCTATGAGTATGTCTAAAAAGGGCAGTTTATTATTGTCACTTTTCTCTAAAGTGAACTGGATATTGTTATCAACTTATTGAGCTCATCTAGAAAAGTTTCTATTTTATTTCCATCCACCCCTTGCAGAATAGCAAAAATATCATCCACGTATCTCCACATCCTTGCAGTTTTAAGTTAGGGACATTCACATTAGGAAACTAGATTAGTTCGAATATTCCATATAGATGTTAGCGAGTATAGGTGATAATGAGGACCCCCCCCATAGCTACTCCATATTTTTGTTTGTAACATGTCCCTCAAACGTGAAATAAGTATCACTGACACACAAATTTGATCAACTCAAGGAAGACGCCTATTTCGATGTTTGGATTGAAAATACCCCTCATTATGTTTAGTCTGTAGGAATTCTAATACTTTATCTAAGGGGACATTGGTGAATAATGCTACTACATCAAAAACTAACCATGTGTCCCTTATATTCTTTTTTTCTTAACTTTGTCTATGAAATCTACTGAATGTTTAATATGGGATTCTGAAAATATACCTAAGTATATTCCTAGTTCTCCAGCTAACCACACAGCTAAGTTTTGTTAGGAGATTTCCTACTAGAAACAATAGGGCGTAGTGGGCAGCCCTCCTTGTGTATTTTTGGGGCTGCCATATATATATGCAAGTTCAGGTAATTTACTTGAGAATAATTTAGTGCATAGCATGTCCTTCCCATTACCTAGTCTACTGATTATTTTCTTCACATTCTGATTAAAGTGGTATTCTGAAGCTTTTGGATTGTTGGAGGATTCTCTATTTTATAGCATAAGAGTTTATTTCATCATCTAGTAGCCTGTACATTTTAACCCTATATTCTGAGCTATTCATGATGACAATACTACCTTTACCCCCCCTTTGTCAGCTTTCATCAATTCTAATAACTATCTTTGTAGCTTTTTAATCCCTTCAGAGCGATACTAAATCTCCTTGGCAAGATATCTCCAAGTTTGCTTTCATTACTTTCCTATCATCACTCCTCTGAGAAAAGGAGCTAAATCATTGTGATGTTCAACATTAAGGTAGTTAATCTTGCTGTTGAATTCTATGTTAATATTGTTTGTAGTCCCTGCACAAAAATTTAATCCTAGCCCTAGTGCTTGCTGTTTCATCCCTAGTCAATAATCTACTTGAGATATTCTTTATATTATCCATATTGCTAAATTTTATCCAGACCGAATTACTAAATAAACTCTCAAACTTATTTTGTTTAATGTTGACCATGTTACGATTTGTATCAAAGTTTACTCTACTGTTGACCTGCCCAACAACTTTTTTGTACCACTCACCCCTTATGGTCTCTTGAAGTTTGTTTTGTGTACTCCTTACACCAGCAAATGCAGCTTCTTTCTTCTCCCTAAGCTCTTGCAACTGATCTTGATGTATCCTTCTTGAAAAAATGCTGAATGCTTCTCCACTCCAGGGTCTTCTTCCAATCCTGCCATATGTTTTTTGGACACACTTTGTTCTTCAAACATTTCACTTATAAACCCAGATCTTGTTTTTCATGGCTTTGGCTTTGTAAAGTTGTGTTTTCATATCTTCTTGCATAATGAAACAGCTTGAGTTCCAGCGACTTCATACAGTTGTTGAAATGTACTTCTGTTGTAATGTTGCTGTGGGTACATGATGAACCAAACCAAAAACAAAAAACTTCTTTCAGTTTTCTTCTGACGATTGAAAAAGAAACCCACAAATTCAATTTGTAAACTTGTTTACTTCTAAGTATTTACATTAAGTTTTACTCCACACTCGAGTACTTCAGGCCCTTCTGTGGCCCATTCTCAAGAGATGTTTGGGATGTTAGCCTGGGTCAAGGCCAGCAGTCTTCTGGAACTTCTTCTCGTTGTGCTGTCATTTTATGCGATGGCTGTTCTGGTTTTCTTGAGAGTTGCCAATCCCCTCTTGTCGCTCTGATATCCTGAGCTGATGGTCAATGGGATTCACCCTTGTGGTAAGGGTGTGGTCACCGAAAGTCTGTTGGGCAGGAAACCTAATCTCCAGGTCAGCAGGGTCAATCTTAGCTTCTTTTAATATCAAAGCTCGGCTTATGGGATCTTCTGAGGTAAAACCTTTGTTTCCTTCAATTACTTTGATCTCTCTGATAAGCGCACCTTCTACTACCCTCCTGTGACTAATTTGTTGCTTTTGTATATAAGCCTACTGTTTTTGAAATCCATCCTATGGTCATTTTCCCAACAATGTCTAGCTATAGCACTCCCCTGAGAGTTAAGCTGTACTGCCCTTCTATGTTCTTGGACTCTAGTCCTTATTCCCTACCTGATTCCCCCCACATATCTGTCTCCACAATTATTGCAATTGATTATGTATACCCCCGCTACATCATCTGTATTACTGTCTTCTCCTTCCAATTTTATTTTTTTATTTTTTTTTTTTTTTTTACATACTTTGTTTTTTTAAAGTATTATCAAATGTATATACAAATTTATATTGACTTCCTTTCATTTTTGAAGTGATTTGTTCATTTTAGGCATAAAAGGGAGGGCAAACAAAACTATTTTCTTGTTTTCTTTATTCCATGTACTCTCTACATTCGCTCTGTAAAATATTTTTCTAGCTTTGTTGAGTGCCCTTTTTCTGAAACCATTCCGGGTATGCTAATGCATCGAAGCTTTTATCGATGTAATTTATTTTCTTGCTCTATCTCTTGCAAGGGTCACACGTCTCATTGCCCTAAGAAATAAACCTGTTAGAACCCCTATTTTTATATCATGACTATGAAAAGAGAAGAAATGAATATATGAGTTTTGTAGTGTGGGCTTTCTAATATGTGCTGAATTCATATCCTGTTTCTTTTCTTTCTATGAGTATGTCTAAAAAGGGCAGTTTATTATTGTTACTTTTCTCTAAAGTGAACTGGATATTGTTATCAAACTTATTGAGCTCATCTAGAAAAGTTTCTATTTTATTTCCATCCCCTTGCAGAATAGCAAAAATATCATCCACGTATCTCCACCATCCTTGCAGTTTTAAGTTAGGGACATTCACATTAGGAACTAGATTAGTTTCGAAATATTCCATATAGATGTTAGCGAGTATAGGTGATAATGAGGACCCCATAGCTACTCCATATTTTTGTTTGTAAACATGTCCCTCAAACGTGAATAAGTAATCACTGACACACAATTTGATCAACTCAAGGAAGACGCCTATTTCGATGTTTGGATTGAAAATCCCTCATTATGTTTAGTCTGTAGAATTCTAATACTTTATCTAAGGGGACATTGTGAATAATGCTACTACATCAAAACTAACCATGTGTCCCTTTATATTCTTTTTCTTAACTTTGTCTATGAAATCTACTGAATGTTTAATATGGGATTTCTGAAAATATACCTAAGTATATTCCTAGTTCTCCAGCTAACCACACAGCTAAGTTTTTGTTAGGAGATTTCCTACTAGAAAACAATAGGGCGTAGTGCAGCCCTCCTTGTGTATTTGGGGCTGCCATATATATATGCAAGTTCAGGTAATTTACTTGAGAATAATTTAGTGCATAGCATGTTCCTTCCCAAAATACACAAGGAGGGGGGCTGCCCACTACGCCCTATTGTTTCTAGTAGGAAATCTCCTAACAAAAACTTAGCTGTGTGGTTAGCTGGAGAACTAGGAATATACTTAGGTATATTTTCAGAATCCCATATTAAACATTCAGTAGATTTCATAGACAAAGTTAAGAAAAGATAATAAAGGGACACATGGTATTTTTGATGTAGTAGCATTATTCACAATGTCCCCCTTAGATAAAGTATTAGAATTCCTACAGACTAAACATAATGAGGGTATTTTCAATCCAAACATCGAAATAGGCGTCTTCCTTGAGTTGATCAAATTTGTGTGTCAGTGATACTTATTTTCACGTTTGAGGGACATGTTTACAAACAAAAATATGGAGTAGCTATGGGGTCCTCCATTTATCACCTATACTCGCTAACATCTATATGGAATATTTCGAAAACCTAATCTAGTTCCTAATGTGAATGTCCCTAACTTAAAACTGCAAGGATGGTGGAGATACGTGGATGATATTTTTGCTATTCTGCAAGGGGATGGAAATAAAATAGAAACTTTTCTAGATGAGCTCAATAAGTTTGATAACAATATCCAGTTCACTTTAGAGAAAAGTAACAATAATAAACTGCCCTTTTTAGACATACTCATAGAAAGAAAGAAACAGGATATGAATTCAGCACATATAGAAAGCCCACACATACAAACTCATATATTCATTTCTTCTCTTTTCATAGTCATGATATAAAAATAGGGGTTCTAACAGGTTTATTTCTTAGGGCAACAATGAGAACGTGTGACCCTTGCAAGATAGAGCAAGAAATAAATTACATCGATAAAAGCTTCGATGCATTAGCATACCCGGAATGGTTCAGAAAAAAGGGCACTCAACAAAGCTAGAAAAATATTTTACAGAGCGAATGTAGAGAGTACATGGAATAAAGAAAACAAGAAAATAGTTGCCCTCCCTTTTATGCCTAAAATGAAACAAATCACTTCAAAAATGAAAGGAAGTCAATATAAATTTGTATATACATTTGATAATACTTTAAAAAACAAAGTATGTAAAAAATAAATTGGAAGGAGAAGGACAGTAATACAGATGATTGTAGCGGGGGTATACATAATCAATTGCAATAATTGTGGAGACAGATATGTGGGGGAATCAGGTAGGGGAATAAGGACTAGAGTCCAAGAACATAGAAGGGCAGTACAGCTTAACTCTCAGGGGAGTGCTATAGCTAGACATTGTTGGGAAAATGACCATAGGATGGATTTCAAAAACAGTAGGCTTATATACAAAAGCAACAAAAAAAATTAGTCACAGGAGGGTAGTAGAAGGTGCGCTTATCAGAGAGATCAAAGTAATTGAAGGAAACAAACGGTTTTACCTCAGAAGATCCCATAAGCCGAGCTTTGATATAAAAGAAGCTAAGATTGACCCTGCTGACCTGGAGATTAGGTTTCCTGCCCAACAAGGGAGGACTTTCGGTGACCACACCCTTACCACAAGGGTGAATCCCATTGACCATCAGCTCAGGATATCAGAGCGACAAGACAGAGGGGATTGGCAACTCTCAAGAAAACCAGAACAGCCATCGCATAAATGACAGCACAACGAGAAGAAGTTCCAGAAGACTGCTGGGCCTTGACCCAGGCTAACATCCCAAACATCTCTTGAGAATGGGCCACAGAAGGGGCCTCGAAAGTACTCGAGTGTGGAGTAAAACTTAATGTAAATACTTAGAAGTAAACAAGTTACAAATTGAATTTGTGGGTTTCTTTTTCAATCGTCAGAAGAAAACTGAAAGAAGTTTTGTTTGGTTCATCATGTACCCACAGCAACATTACAACCGAAGTACATTGCAACAACTGTATGAAGTCGCTGGAACTCAAGCTGTTCATTATGCAAGAAGATATGAAACACAACTTTACAAAGCCAAAGCCATGAAAAACAAGATCTGGTTTATAAGTGAATGTTTGAAGAACAAAGTGTGTCCAAAAACACATATTGGCAGGATTGGAAGAAGACCCTGGAGTGGAGAAGCATTCAGCAGTTTTCAAGAAGGATACATCAAGGATCAGTTGCAAGAGCTTAGGGAGAAGAAAAGAAGCTGCATTTGCTGGTGTAAGGAGTACACAAAACACTTCAAGAGACCGATAAGGGGTGAGTGGTACAAAAAAGTTGTTGGGCAGGTCAACAGTAGAGTAAACTTTGATACAAATCGTAACATGGTCAACATTAAAAATAAGTTTGAGAGTTTATTTAGTAATTCGGTCTGGATAAAATTTAGCAATATGGATAATATAAAGAATATCTCAAGTAGATTTATTGACTAGGGATGAAAACAGCAGCACTAGGGCTAGGATTAAATTTTTGTGCAGGGACTACAAACAATATTAACATAGAATTCAACAGCAAGATTAACTACCTTAATGTTGAACATCACAATGATTTAGCTCCTTTTCTCAGAGGAGTGATGATAGGAAGTAATGAAAGCAAACTTGGAGATATCTTGCCAAGGAGATTTAGTATCGCTCTGAAGGGATTAAAAAGCTACAAAGATATTAGAATTATGAAAGCTGACAAAGGGGGTAGTATTGTCATCATGAATAGCTCAGAATATAGGGTTTTAAAATGTACAGGCTACTAGATGATGAAACTACTTATGCTAAAATAGAGCCTCCAACAATCCAAAAGCTTCAGAATACCTTTAATCAGAATGTGAAGAAAAATAATCAGTAGACTAGGTAATGGGAAGGACATGCTATGCACTAAATTATTCTCAAGTAAATTACCTGAACTTGCATATATATATGGCAGCCCCAAAATACACAAGGAGGGCTGCCCACTACGCCCTATTGTTTCTAGTAGAAATCTCCTAACAAAAACTTAGCTGTGTGTTGTTAGCTGGAGAACTAGGAATATACTTAGGTATATTTTCAGAATCCCATATTAAACATTCAGTAGATTTCATAGACAAAGTTAAGAAAAAGAATATAAGGGACACATGGTTAGTTTTGATGTAGTAGCATTATTCACCAATGTCCCCTTAGATAAAGTATTAGAATTCCTACAGACTAAACATAATGAGGGTATTTTTCAATCCAAACACATCGAAATAGGCGTCTTCCTTGAGTTGATCAAATTGTGTGTCAGTGATACTTATTTCACGTTTGAGGGACATGTTTACAAACAAAAAATATGGAGTAGCTATGGGGTCCTCATTATCACCTATACTCGCTAACATCTATATGGAATATTTCGAAACTAATCTAATTCCTAATGTGAATGTCCCTAACTTAAAACTGCAAGGATGGTGGAGATACGTGGATGATATTTTGCTATTCTGCAAGGGGATGGAAATAAAATAGAAACTTTTCTAGATGAGCTCAATAAGTTTGATAACAATATCCAGTTCACTTTAGAGAAAGTAACAATAATAAACTGCCCTTTTTAGACATACTCATAGAAAGAAAAGAAACAGGGCATATGAATTCAGCACATATAGAAAGCCCACACATACAACTCATATATTCATTTCTTCTCTTTTTCATAGTCATGATATAAAAATAGGGGTTCTAACAGGTTTATTTCTTAGGGCAATGAGAACGTGTGACCCTTGCAAGATAGAGCCAAGAAATAAATTATCATCGATAAAAGCTTCGATGCATTAGCATACCCGGAAATGGTTCAGAAAAAGGGCACATCAAACAAAGCTAGAAAAATATTTTACAGAGCGAATGTAGAGAGTACATGGAAATAAAGAAAAACAAGAAAATAGTGCCCTCCCTTTTTATGCCTAAATGAAACAAATCACTTCAAAAAAATGAAAGGAAGTCAATATAAATTTGTATATACATTTGATAATACTTTAAAAAACAAAAGTATGTAAAAATAAATTGGAAGGAGAAGACAGTAATACAGATGATGTAGCGGGGGTATACATAATCAATTGCAATAATTGTGGAGACAGATATGTGGGGGAATCAGGTAGGGGAATAAGGACTAGAGTCCAAGAACATAGAAGGGCAGTACAGCTTTAACTCTCAGGGAGTGCTATAGCTAGACATTGTTGGGAAAATGACCATAGGATGGATTTCAAAAACAGTAGGCTTATATACAAAAGCAACAAAATTAGTCACAGGAGGGTAGTAGAAGGTGCGCTTATCAGAGAGATCAAAGTAATTGCAAGGAAAGGAAACAAAGGTTTTACCTCAGAAGATCCCATAAGCCGAGCTTTGATATTAAAAGAAGCTAAGATTGACCCTGCTGACCTGGAGATTAGGTTTCCTGCCCAACAGACTTTCGGTGACCACACCCTTACCACAAGGGTGAATCCCATTGACCATCAGCTCAGGATATCAGAGCGACAAGAGGGGATTGGCAAACTCTCAAGAAAACCAGAACAGCCATCGCATAAATGACAGCACCAACGAGAAGAAAGTTCCAGAAGACTGCTGGGCCTTGACCCAGGCTAACATCCCAAACATCTCTTGAGAATGGGCCACAGAAGGGCCTGAAAAGTACTCGAGTGTGGGAGTAAAAACTTAATGTAAATACTTAGAAGTAAACAAGTTACAAATTGAATTTGTGGGTTTCTTTTTCAATTATTTTGCATATTATTAAAAAAATTCAGTAAAAAAAAAACACATTCATAAATATTACTTTCATATTATTGAAAAAAAACAAATAAAAAAAAATAAAAAACATGATTTTACAACGAATGAAAGCATATCAACAAGATCTATAAAACATTAAATGTGAACCAACTCCTTGAAGAAGCGAATCGAAGAAAACTAGTATCAAGTATTAATTAATACTGTCAACAGTATCGAGAGGAACCATCCACAAGGACCCAGTCTGTTTTATTATACAGGAATATTAGCCGGTCTCTCTCTGCAGGTTGAGTCCCCTTGGGGGGGTCGTGTCCTTGGGTTTATAGTCGGTTAATTCTCTCGTGAGGATTCACAGCTGACGATTTAGAGGAAGGAAATGGAAAACCAACATTGTAGTATTGTAGAATTGTTGGAGGAATTGTTCATCATTGTCCGAATCGAATTCTTTCCATTCTATTTCCATTTCATTAATTAAAAAGTTATAATGCTCAGCCGCTTTCATGAAAGCTTCACTGGTCCTTTAGCAACGACTTGTTAAAGCTGTCATAATGATCATGGCACTAAAGTTTGACAACTCAAGCAAAATCACTATCTACTATAGTCAAGATGTGTATATCACATCGATTGCAAAAATGTACAAAAAGTTCGTCAATGTGATAAAAGATTTCATGTTTGCATAAACGTTTACAAAAATTAATTTAGGAGAATAACGGCCGAGTCTGAATATCTTTATCAGCTAAATAAGAGAATGCACTTTTAAATTGTATATATATACACACCACACATCCTATATATGTATATATACTATATACATACATATTATATATATATATATATATATATATAATATATACATGTATATGTACAAATCTAAATCTAAATGCATACACACACACATCTTCATGAATATATCCATTTACATAATACAGAACATAAATATTCCATAACATCATATGAATATGCTTCAAACAACCAAACCTGTATGAGCTTAACATTAACTATAAAGGACCAATCTCCTTTTGAATAGCGACCTAAGGAACTCAGAGGATTATAGAATTCTGCGCAATTTACATCAATGACAAGCGAAGGCAAAAATAAATAAATATATAAATCAATCAATCAATCAATACAATTTTTTTTCAAATGAAAATAAACTCAAACACCTGTTACAGTTCGTCTCGTAATGATGCCAGCTTGCTTTAGAAATCCTCTCTGCAAACAAAATGTAATATTCTCTCAATCAATACTCAATCAATCACGTCTCCTCCCCCCACCTTTCATTAGAGAGTTCTAAAAGCT
>NC_087208.1:54401392-54411392 GCF_015104395.2 Macrobrachium nipponense
AGTAACTGAAGGTAATCGGAAATACAGAAAGAAGAGAACATTTATTAGAAAAAAAAAATGTAAAAAAATTGATAAACAAATAGAGAAAAACGGAGGTAAATTATAAAACACAATGAGAACTGCCCTACGTCGGGTCATGACTTGAATCAGAATTAAAAGACCACATAACAAAATGAAAAGAGATGACAAAGTACTGCACCAGAGCCTTCTAAAACTTATTTGTAAGACAATACCAAAGAGGAGGAACAAGAAGTCAAAATGTTCCTCCATCTCAGAGCAGGGCCTTCGGCAGACGACCTAGCGGACCATAAAAAACTACTGTAGAAGGCAAGGGGGACGATAAGAAACCGAGAAAGAAAGACGAAAGGGCAGAGAGAAAGCGGCCCTATTTCAGGGCCTTGAGGGATCTATGACGCCGTCTAATCAGAGGGAGGGAGGAAAGTTAGATAGTAAGAGTTTTTGTTTATGGTATTTTGGCTGGCGACCAGAGCATTGTGGAATGGAATGGAATATAGTATTTGGGTCAAAGGCTAAGCGCTGGTACCTACGAGGTCATTCACTGAAATTGAGAATAGAAAGGTTACAACAGGAGGAAAACCTCGAAAGCAGCTGCACTATGAAATAACTATTAAGACTGGATGGAAAGTAAGATGGAAGAAAGAGAATATGAAAAGACGTACAGTAAAAGTAATGAAAGGTGTTGCAGCTAGGGGCCGAAGGGACGCTGCCAAGAACCTTAAGTAATGCCTACAGTGCACCGGGACCAGGACATTCTGAACAGAGTCATATTATATCAAGATATCTCGTGATATCAGCAATAAATCTACTGGCCTACGATTAGGGAAGAAAACACATGATTCTCAGTAAACGGAGCATGTGCTAAAACTTTGTGAGAAGGTAAATGGTTGACTGATTCATTTGTTAACCATGTTCTGATGTCTGCTGAGTTGCTGAGGTTGAACTCAGCGAAGAAGTCTAGTCCTATTTTCCAGGAGGTATTGATCTCATGTAATTACTAGGCCTATGCTTCAGGAATTCGTACAAACGATAATAAAAAGACTTCTAGGCTAAGGAGGGTAATTAAGTACTTCAACGTGGAAACATCATTAATAACTAGGTAATTAAGTACTTAAACGTGAAAACATAATTTATAAATAATCATATACACGATTTAGGATGTGCATATAGCTGAATACTCACTCACACTCCACAAGAACATATCGCACATATACTTATATCATCACTGATTATGCATAGAGCACATAAGCGATATGCGTGATTATGCGTATTCATGTATAGAAACGCGCATGGGTACTAAACGCCTACGCAATGTATATGTATACACATTGACAACGATAATTTTCGTAATCGAATTACATGGCGCCACGTCCCAAGACTTCTGTAGAGGTGATGGGTGACAATGATACGCCTAGTTGGTAGAGTAATGTAACAGGACTGACACGGATCAATAGGCCTAAAGGGAACTTATTGGAAAACTTATAGGGAAACTTATAAAATAAAAAAAGACTTATAGGAAAACTTATATAAAAAAAGAGAGACTTATAGCAAAACTTCCATCCTCTTCTGATCTCGTTGAACTCATCAGATTACAGCATTGGCTAGGCATTTTTTTTTTCAAAATCTTTTTATCTCTATTTTCTTGAATTTGGCTACAATTCCGCATTACGCATTCGAGCACGGAAGTTTAATTTCTATGATGAAGATGGTATTTCTCGTTTTTCTTATATATACCATAAATTATGTCGATATTAAGACCATTGTCACAATTACATCAAGTGACCAATGGCAACTCTATCTTCTGGACTGCGAATTTCAACGAGGAAAGTTTGTCTTCTTTATGATTTATTCTTTAACGTCATCCTAAGGCGACGTCTGGTCAACCCTTTTTCACGCACCAGGCTAACCGACGTCGACCAGAAATATCCAGTTAACTTAACTGGCTGCCATTCGAGTCCTTTCATCCTCAGATATCTAAACAAATGTTAGTCTTAAGTCATCATGTGACAGTGTTTACACAGATGTCCCGGCTGAAAATTCCATCCCCGTGAAGGGTTAACTGTTGGCATTACTGAAGGGTGTTAGCAGCGTCCTCTAGGCCCATAGATACATCCACTTTTTTTTTTTAATCTCTTTACTCTCCCTCAATTCCTGTCTTCTTTTATCAATCTTGCTGTCCAGCCTCTCCAACAGTTACTTATTATGGAGTTTTCTCCCAGTTTCATCTATAGATTCTTGCACTGCATGCCCCATATTCGCTGAATTTCTTGACTTTTGCTGTCCAACCCCTCAAACTCCCACTTCTCGCCGTTTTGAGCGCTGATTGGCTGAAAGTGCCCAACTAGCTGGGCATGACAGCCTAGTCCCCACGAAATCAAAGCAAATGCACAATACCATACCCCCAAAGTAAAGTGTGGAATTACATGTGTCCCGGCAATTGATTCTCCTCTACTTCTGAGGCTTCGCGGACGAGTCAGTGGGAGGAGGAGCTACTTCGGTTTGCTGAGTCAGCAACAGCCCTGAATGCTGCTGAAGACCAAACATGCTCTTTCAATCCGTTTAAGGGGATTGCAGCCTGCCTTCATGCGCGCCGGTGTTATTTCACATCGTGCCTGCCTTCGTTTGTGAAAGCATCTTGCTTGAACCTCACGGTAATAAGGCTGGTTGCTTTTCATTTAAAATAAACACTATAGAATATTCTTTAAAAGACGTGAGACGCCTGTCGATGTTCATATGAAACACTCGACCAGAGGCGGCCTCTAAAAAGGTGGTAAGGTCGTGGACCTCCAATGACCTACCTACCAATAAGGTTCAACGAGAAATTATTATTATAAACATTTACAGAAAACGAACCTTATTCATTGGAACAAGCCCACCAAAGGGGCCACTGTGCTAAGGTCATAGAGAGAATATGAGGCCTGGCGTAGACCTCTGATTACCAACCAACTAATAAGGTCCAACAAGAAATCTTTATTATTATAATTTTTCAGTAGATGAACCCTATTCATAAGGAACAAACCCCCCAGAGGGGCCACTGACTTGAATTTCCATCTTCCGAAGAATATGGTGTTCGTTAGGAAGAAGTAAGAATGAGGGGTTAAAGGGAAATACAGAAAGAAGAGATATCCCTTATTAAATAAGAATAAGCAAAAGTAATAAATTAATAAATAGATAAAAATGTATCAAAATGCAAGGAGAACAGTATTAGCGTAGCAATGTATTGCATCTTTGCTTGAATTTTTGAAGTAAGTAGCAACTTCACATCCTCAGGGATAATAATAATAATAATAATAATAATAATAATAATAATAATAATAATAATAATAATAATAATAATAATAATAATAATAATAATAATAATAATAATAATTAAAAGAAATAAATTAAAAAGGTTCCCCGGTAGCTAATTACAATTTTTACCTCTGGTTCAGGGGTACCTCCCCAAGCAACAAGGTCTTACAGAGATTAACAGACCCGCTGAGGAAGTATGATTTGGCCCACTCAACGAAGATGATACAAAATTTACAGTTTAAATTCTATATCCAGAAAGAAAGGATTGAAAAAAATTCCCTATAACCTCAATTAAGAGTTCTATCCCTGAACCTGTCTCCCTATCTCTCCCGAATTTCATTTCCGGTCCCCTCCCCAGCCAACCCCCACCTCAAAATTAAACGAAACATCTAAGATGACGCAACTGGAAATAACAAATGGTCTGGTTAGGTAACCGACCTTGTGGAATTCTGGTCGTTGTCCCAAATTCATTCATATCTCAAAGTCAGCCAAGGCCTCGTCCGTCCCATTAACGGGACGCTATTTCATCAGAGCCGCGTCACGTTTATTATCCAGGACATCTAATAGGAAAAAAAAGAAGAGAGAGAGAGAGAGAGAGAGAGAGAGAGAGAGAGAGAGAGAGAGAGAGCATAGTTGACTGTGGAAGAAGGGTGCTTTTGCCTATCTAGTTTCCATTGCAGAGAGAGAGAGAGAGAGAGAGGGCATAGTTGACTGTAGAAGGGTACTTTTGCATATCCTGTTTCCATTGCAGAGAGAGAGAGACCTTACAGACCTTACCTTACAGTTCGTTCGGGTTGCCCCAGGTCCCTCAGTGTGAGGCGCCTCTAATGTCTACCAGAGAGTTGCTAGTACATCTTCCGGTATATTTTGCATCTTCCAATCTTGGATGATCTGGGATGCAGTTTAGATATTTGTCGAGCTTATTCTTAAACACATCTACGCTCACTCCTGAATATATTCCTCAGATGAGCTGGCAACGCATTGAATAGACGCTGCATTATCGATGCTGGTGCGTAGTGGATTAATGTCCGTGTGCTTTCCTTATTTTTCCTGGGTATAGTTTTTGGGCACTATTAATCTACCTCTGCTTGCTCTTTCTGATATTTTTAGTTCCATGATATTTTCTGTTATTCCTTCTATCTGTTTCCATGCCTGAATTATCATGTAGCGTTCTCTTCTCCTTTCTAGACTATATAATTTTAAGGATTGTAGTCTTTCCCAGTAGTCTAGGTCCTTAACTTCTTCTATTCTAGCTGTAAAGGACCTTTGTACATCTCTATTTGTGCAATATCCTTTTGATAGTGTGGGTACCATATCATATTGCAATATTCAAGTGGACTACGAACATATGTTTTATAAAGCATAATCATGTGTTCAGCTTTTCTTGTTTGAAGTGCCGTAACAACATTCCCATTTTTTGCTTTACATTTTGCCAACAGAATTGCTATTTGATCATTGCATAACATGTTCCTATTCATCATCACACCAAGGTCTTTAACTGCTTCCTTATTTGTGATTGTCTCATTATTAGGCTCCCCTATATGCATATAGCTTTCCTTCTCTGTCTCCATAATTGTAATTGATTCAAATTTATCAGAGTTAAATACCATCCTATTTACCTCTGCCCAATCATATACTTTGTTAAGGTCTCTTTGTAGAGCGTTCCTATCTTCATCACAAGTAATTTCTCTACTTATTCTTGTGTCATCAGCGAAACTACTCACTACCGAATCCTTAACATTACTGTCTATGTCTTCAATCATAATAACAAACAATATTGCAGCTAGCACCGTACCTTGTGGCACACCGGATATTACCTTGGTTTCATCCGATTTCTCATCGTTTGCAATAACTATCTGTTTTCTGTTGTGTAAAAATTCTTTTAACCATCTTCCTACTTTATCTACGATATTGTGTTTTCTAATTTTCTTTGCTAATATATTATGGTCTACTTTGTCAAAAGCTTTTGCAAAGTCTAGATAAACCACATCTGTTTCATTTCCGCTTTTCATATTTTTGAATATGTTCTCACGGTGGACTAACAGTTGGGTTTGTGTACTTTTTCCGGGTACGAAACCGTGTTGTCCTATATTAAACAAATTATTTTTTTTTTTTATTAAATGTTTCATAATATTTTTCTTCATTACCCTTTCATACACTTTCATAATATGTGATGTTAGACTCACAGGCCTATAATTACTTGCCTCTAGTCTTGATCCACTTTTGAAAGTAGGGGTGATATATGCTAATTTGTGCTCATCATAAATCTTGCCTGTATCTACACTTTGTCTTAATAATATTGCAAGTGGCTTTGCGATAGAATGAACTACTTTCTTTAACAAAATAGCAGGGACTCCATCCGGCCCTGCAGCAGCTCCATTTTTAATTTCATTAATTGCCTGCACAATATCAGCTTCATTAATTTCTATGTCAGCTAAATATTCACTATTTTCTTCCCTTACTTCTATATCATTATCTCATTATCTATTCTAGGGGTGAATTCTCTCTTATATCGTTTTCTGCCAGTATGTTGATGAGAGAGAGGAGAGAGAGAGACGAGAGAGAGAGAGAGAGAGAGAGCATAGTTGACTGTAGAAGGGTACTTTTGCCTATCCTGTTTTCATTGCAGAGAGAGAGAGAGAGAATTACGTCTGACATAAAAAAAGACAAATGGACTGACAGGAGACGCGTCGGTCCGATAAAAACGAAAACGGGACAGGAGGACGAATGATGAATCCGGGGAAATATACGAGAGAAGCCGGAAAAATCAGGAGACATCCCCCCCGCCCCCCATCCCCGAAGTTTTCTCTCAATCAACGAGGAGATTGAGCAAAAGTTCACTACTCTCGGGTCACCTACATATTTGACCTTCATACCTTGAAGTAGGCCAAGTTGCTAAAAAAAAAAAAAAAAAAAAAAAAAAAAAAAAAAAAAAAAAATATATATATATATATATATATATATATATATATATATATATATATATATATATATATATATATTATAATATACAAAGATTTATTTATAATTTCTGCTTTAGTCACCCCAGTACTATTTCTGGATGAAATGGTCGGATAAAGAATTCGACCAAACGCAGCTACACTGAAAGACCTCTATGACTTTTTTTTCAAAGCTCAGTTTTCGCTAAACTGGAATGTGGAATTGAGGCCACAGGCCGAAACGCTGGGAGGTACGAGGTCATTCAACGCTGAAAGGGAAATTGACGGTAAAAAAGTGTGAAAGGTATAATAGGAGGAAAACCTCAAAGCAGCTGCACTTTGAAACTATTGTTAGGAGAGGGCAGAGGAAAGTAAGATGGGAGAAAGAGAATATGAACAGAGTTACAGTAAAATGAATGAAAGGGGTAGCAGGTAGGGGCCGAGGGCGGGGCGGCTGCGAAAAACCTTGAGTAGTGCCTACAATGCACCGCACGAGGGTCTTCGCTACAACAAACTGATATCTTATATTTTGTTGTTTAGGAACAAATGCCAGACCTTCACCCCCATATATATATATATATATATATATATATATATATATATATATGTATATATATATATAATATATATATATATAGTGAAGTGTATTTTAGTACAAATTATTTTAAGAATGAAAACCAAAGTATATGTCCTCAGAATTCTTGGAAGCGGAGGGGGGCGGCCACCCCCCTTTTCGGGGACCATATATCATTAGAAAAAAAAAGCTTTCAGAGCAAATCTACGTATATATGATATCTTACTTAAATGTTCCCTTTATTGTTTCTTTAATTTATTGCTTTAGTTTATTTTAATCTTTCTTTAATTTGTTTACTTAATTTACGTTTTCTTTAATTTATCTATTCATTGTATTTATTAAATTTTTTCTACAATTTACCCAATTTATTTCTTTAATTTATTTATCTCTTGGGTAACCCATAAGATATAAATATCTGCCTATAATCGATTTGTGTGTATATAAAATATTTATGCATTTCTTTAATCTACTTCAAGAATTTATCTCCGTAACTTATTTATTTTATATATTTATTACATTCATTTCTTTTATCTATTTATATCTTAAGTAACCCATAAGAAATAAATAACTGGTTCACATCGATTTTTCTAAAAGTTCTTATTTTTTTTTCTGTCTCCCACAGATATCCAAATGACGGTGACATACACAAAGAAGGTTTCAGAGACCACTTTCTGTGGCTTCTCCAGATTACTGTTCAGGTGAGTCTTTGCATTCGTATTATTATTATTATCATCATCATTATTATTTTATTAAAAGTAATGGGTACTTCAGCAGCGTTACACTTGTAGAGATTCTTCTCTATTTTGCGAATAGCGGCTTTTTCCGTGCTACTTAAACAGGCTAGTAGAGCGCCTATAGAGGTCATGATCAAATAGTGCCAAAATCGGTGTATATATTTAGATTTTACAGATAAACTATGATATCATAGTCATCAAAGTCATTAACGATTTTCTCTCTCTCTCTCTCTCTCTCTCTCTCTCTCTCTCTCTCTCTCTCTCTCTCTCTCTCTCTTCCTTGAAGCAAGCTTTCGTCCGAAGCTGCCAGACATCCTCTAGGCTAAGAAGCTGAGAGCGGACTGTTTATATTTATTATTGTATGCTGGAAGTAAACCCTCTTATAATCATGTTTTATTGAAAGTAATTGCTGCCTCAGCTGCGTTAATTCTCATAAAGGCTCTTCTTTATTTTTCTAATTATTGTTTTCTCATCGTTGCTTATACTGGTTTAAGCAGTTTAAGCAATAATGAGAAAACAATAATTAGAAAAATAGAGAAGAACGTTTATGAAATTAACGTAGCTGAGGCAGCAATTATTTTCAATAAAACATATTATTATTATTATTATTATTATTATTATTATTATTATTATTATTATTATTATTATTATTATTATTATTATTATTATTATTTCTCTTGTTTGTAGAGTATGGCATTTCTCTAAAGTCGACATGTTTCGACCATTTCCAACGTCATCTTCAGGACGTTGCTGTTTTTATTTTTCATAAAATAAACCCTCTTCACATGGAACAAGCCTACAAATGGCCACTGGCTTGAAATTCAAGCTTCCAAATAATAGTGTTCATTTAAAAGAATTATTTTTTATTATCAATTATTATTCAGAAGAGAAGTGGTGTTTTATATACTTGCGGAATAATATAAAGGATATTCTTTTCAAAAAATGTAGAAAGGCATACGGGAATAGCAGTGATTAGGAAGGTATATATATATATATATACTCGTATGAAAGAGCGAGCTGGAATGGTGGGGTGGGAAAAGAATGGTGGGGTGGGAATATAATGAAATGTTATGTGTGAAAGGATAACTGGAATGGTGGGGTGGGAATATAAAGGAATATGTTATGTGGGGAAGGGCAGGATGGAATGGTGGGGTAGGAAAGGTTAATGAAATATAACCGCGTGAAAAGTAGGTGGATACGAAGAACTGGATCTTATTTAGGTTATTTTTGTAAAATTTCTGAGATGAAATTTAACAGATTTATTCATGATTAATGAAGAACGAGGACGATTTAAGGTTACGACATCATTTCCCCTGAAGACAGCTTCAAAGAAGAGAAATAAAATACATAGTTTAGGCCAAAGGCCACACACTGGGACCTGTGAGATCATTCAGCGCTAGAAAGAGAAATTAAGAGTAAAAATCTTTGAAAGGGGGTTTGCAGCTAGGGGCCGAAGGGACGCTGCAGAGAACCTTTAGGGATGCCTACAGCGCACCTCGTGAGGTGCACTGACGGCGCTAACCACACCCCCCCCCTCCTCTACGGGGTTAAAAGGAAAGAGCCAAAGAGCAGAGTTCGCAATTTCCCTTCGGAAGGATTAGATCAAGAGACACAGGTCAGGTGAGGCAGAGCGGAATTAAGCCTTTAAAAGGTGGAGTAGCTCTGGAAGAGCTGAATTCCCCTACCTAAGCCCCCTTGCCCACCCCTACCGCTCCCTGCCCCCCAAAAAATGTCAAACGCATTCGGATTGTTAATTGTTTCTCACCCTCCCAAATATTTAGCGACAAAGTGAGCGAATTCCCCCCCCCCCCCCTCTCAAGAAACTTTCCCATAAAAAAAATAAGGTGGGGTGGGGGGGGGGGGGCGCCGAAAGTTAATTGGTGGGAGCAAGGTCACCTGCAAAGTTTTGCCTGTTAAGAGGATTATTCCTTGTCATTTTTTTTTCTCTATCAAAATGGTTCGCGCGAGTTTGCATCGAATTTCCCGTCGTTAATTGTAATTACCTCGAAATTCGCCTCTTCCTCTCTTCTTTAAAACAGTGAAAAGGAAGAATTTGGCCTGAAATTTGACTTCTGAAAAATCCGACAATGAATTGTTTTCATTTCACAGAAATTAATTATCCCTTCGTGTCCGCCAAAGTTAAGTGCTCGCTAATACATAACGGATAGGTTAGAGTGAAATATGATCTCTGAGGAAAACATGATAAATTGTTTTGAATTCGCAATTGCATAAAAGGAAAACTTTCCAGAAATGAATTCAATTCACAATTACAGAAAAGGAAAAGGTTCGAGAAATGAATTCTCGCTCCATATGCGCCAAAGTTAGCGCTCGCTAACAGAACTGTAGTGCAGTTAAACTGTCATAATTAAAATTCTTGCCTGAAGTCAGAATTAATCAGCTATGAGCAAAGCTGTTTTTAATACAGTCGATGCACTTATGAATTT
>NC_087208.1:54416392-54443892 GCF_015104395.2 Macrobrachium nipponense
AAGGGCTGGTGTGAATCTACTTTAACATTAGATTTTCTCTCGCAGGATACCTGACCCACAGCGAGAAGGTGATCTTCGAAATGATGGACGAGTCGACGAGACACCACAAGATCTGGATGCCCCTGGTGTGGGCCAGCCTGCTCGTGGTGCGGGCGCGGAAAGAGGGCAGGGTGCCCGACGACTACGCCCAGAAGGCCATCATCCACGAGATCACCAACTTGCGGTACAACTGCGGCAAGCTGCAGGAGTACCACACGATGAGCGTCCCTCTCGTCTACACTCAGGTGAGCGATTGTGAATTCTTCAGGGAGTGATGTTGGTAGCCCTGCTCGCTACGCAACACAACTTCTCCATTCAGAATTGGATAACTTTTTATGAATCGTAGTAGACTCTAATATAAAATTTAGGCCACAGGCCAAGCGCTGCGACCTGTAATGAGGTCATTCAACCCTAAAAGAGAGTAGGTGTTGAGTGCAGAAGGTCTTTTAGAAGAGGGAGAATAGCAAGTTGGAAGAAAGAGAATAGGAATGGAGGTACAGTAAAAAAAATATGAAAGGGGTTACAGCTAAGGGCCGAAGGGACGCTTGCAAAGAACTTCAAGTAATGCCTACAGTGCACCTCGTGAGACGCACTGACGGCCGTAACCCCCTACGGGCCAAGTGAAAGGGAGAATGATTTTTGGTGCATATATTCACTGGGTGACCTTATTCAGGCAGATGCAAATAGGCACTGTTAACTTTATACTTCACAATAATGACGATTTCCATTTAATTTTACAAATATATACATATGTATACACCTATGTATAAATGTGTATATAATATATACATATATCCCTATCTATATATATATATATATATATATATATATATATATATATTAGACGTTAACTTTATAATTCACATTAATGACGATTACTGTTTAATTTTACAAATCTATAACTAAATAATATTACACCATGTATAAATGTGTATAATAATGATATATATATATATATATATATATTATATATATATATATATATATGTATATATATATAGACTGTTAACTTTATAATTCACATTAATGACGATTACTGTTTAATTTTACAAATCTATACATAATATACACACATGTGTATAAATGTGTATATATATACATATATACATACATATATATACATATGTATATAGATTTAATATGAAACACGGCCATGATTAGAATACATAGGGAAACAGTCCTCACAGGAATTAATAAAGAAAATCCAAGAACATCGAGTGACCTCGGACAGAGAGAGAGAGAGAGAGAGAGATGGAAGAGAGGACGAGAGAGAGAGAGAGAGAGAGAGAGAGAGATCATCAATGAAGCTCATAAGGTTGCATAGACCGAAATCCCCCCACTAATTACTGGTTAAGATCCATCACCCCTGGCCACCCCTTCAATCTCTCTCTCTCTCTCTCTCTCTCTCTCTCTCTCTCTCTCTCTCTCTCTCTCGTGCTTTCATCGACAAAGTCTGCCGGCAGAATGGAAGACCCAGTGACCTATTGGGAGCGCGGACGATGACTCATTAGGAAGGAGGAGATGGAAAACCTTCCATGACAGAAGCAGAAAATACTGGAAATGAGAGAATAGGGAACAATCAAAGAAAAGAATAATAAACGAAAAACGAAAGAAATTTAAACCTGTTACCGAAAGAGAGCGTGGCGAAACCATGTGTATTATAAGACTAGAAGCAAATAAAAAAAAAAAAAAAAAAAATAGGGAACATGAGAGAATGGGGAACAATAAAAGAAAAGAGTAATAAACAAAAAAAGAAAGAAATTTAAACATGTTAGCGAAAGAGAGCATGGCGAAACCATGTACAATATAAAACTAAAAGCAAAAAAAAAAAAAATTAAATAATTGAATAAACAAAAATACAAAAAGGAATAAAATATAAAATTATGAAAAATTAAAAAACAAATAAAATAATATTTATTGGAATTGGGAAGTAAACTTTAGGCCAAAGGCCAAACAAACGCTGGGAAAAAAATAAATAAATAGATAAAAAAGGAATAAACTAGAAATAAAAAAAAATAAAAATAGAAATAACGACGATATATATTGGAACTGGAAAATAAACTTTAGGCCAAAGCCCAAGCGCTGGGACTAAAGAAGTCATTCAGTACTTTAATGGAAATGAAAATGAACAAGGTTTGAAAGGTGTAACAGGAGGAAAACCTCGCAATTGCCCTATGAAACAGTTGTTAGAAAGGTTCGATGAATCTAGACGAAAGAGAGTGAATATGAACGGAGGGACAGTCAAAGGAATGAAATGGGTAGCAGCTAGTGGCCTTAGGGAACGCAGCCAGTAAACGCTATGCTTTTTTCTTTCTTAAGATCCAACTCTGCTCTCTGCTCTGGAAAGCGGTACAATTCAACTGACTAAACCAAAACTAACTTACTATAGTAGATTCACATCAGCCGTGCATCTGATGTCTAGGCCAGTCCCTTACGACGCTCCTGATTGGCTGATGATAAGCCAATCACAGGGCTGGAAACTCTCAGTCTCTCTCGAGAGAGTTCACATAGGCAGGATGTAAGTAAGTTCCACCTCTCCTGATGGATACGTCTTTCAAAAGTATCCCGCAGGAGAGGGTGAACATACATACATCCTGCCTATGTGAACCCTCTCCTGAGAGACTGAGAGTTTCCAGCGCTGTGATTGGCTTATCAACAGCCAATCAGGAGCGTGAACATACATCCTTCCTATGTGAATTCTCTCGAGAGACTGACAGCTCCCAGCTCTGTGATTGGCTTATCAACAGCCAATCCGGAGCGTCGTAAGGGACTGGCCTAGACATCATAAATGTACGGTTGATGTGAATCTACTAAATCATCCCACCGTTACAGGTCGTTACCATGGCAACCTACTCCTACTTCGGGTTCTCCATCCTGGGCCGCCAGTTCCTGGACCCGAACCAGGGCTACGAGAACCACGACATCGACTTCTACATCCCCATTTTCACCTTCCTCCAGTTCATCTTCTACATGGGATGGCTCAAGGTCGCTGAATCTCTCCTCAACCCTTTTGGAGACGATGACGATGACTTTGAGACGAACGACTTTCTGGATCGACACTTCGAGGTAAGTAGGAGAGGAAGAAGAAGAAGGAGAGAGAGAGAGAGAGAGAGAGAGAGAGAGAGAGAGAGAGAGAGAGGTAAGGCCAAGTGAAAGAATTGTTTTCTCCAAGATTTGTTGCGTAATTCGATGCTTTGCTCAGTGAAACTAGATATTCTCTCTCTCTCTCTCTCTCTCTCTCTCTCTCTCTCTCTCTCTCTCTCTCTCTCTCTCTCTCAGGCTTAGTGTTATCTATCTATTTCTCATGTAATTATATTATATATACATATATACATGTACACACACACACACACACACACACACACACACACACATATATATATATATATATATATATATATATATATATATATATAATATATATATTATGTTTACATATGAATGTGTATATATTATTCACATAATTAAGGTGATATTTTGACGAAATAAGCAGCCTATAAATTTTGGAAATTGTAAAAAAAAAAATAATAATAAAATAAAAAAGGTGAAAAAGATCAACAAATGAATGAACTGATCAAGCTCCAAAAAGATATTCGAAAGTAAAGGATTCAGCATCCAGGAAACGAAATAACGCGTGCGCGAGAGGTGAGTGGCGCACTGTACGTTGGGAGGGTTGACAGCCTACTCAGTAAGCCTTCTCTGTAAGCCTACGATTCAACAGATATAAGCGTAAATGAGGGAAGCAGGCTTATTGTTGAAAGAATGATAAATATGAATATATAAATGGTATATTTACTGATAATAAATTAAGCAATTAACAGAGACAGCAATATTCGCAATGAGGCAGACAAGGCTGAAGTTACGGTGCTTCCAAGAACTGGAAAATCAAAACATCTCTTCTTCGTCTAATTAAAAACTCCTTCTGCGAATATTTACAGCCCGCGTAATTAACACCCAAGAACGTTAATTTATGAAACGAGTAAAGAAAAATAGAGAAAAGTCTCCCTGATGAGAATTTAGCAGCAAATTCAAAATACAGAGTTTTATCCCAACAAAATGATCTTTTATAATGGGAGAAAACTGTACAATGAACTGGCGCGTTTATATGAAGAAACTCTACGTTCATACAAACCCACATTTCAGTTAGAAATTTATTTTAGTTAGTATTTAGTAGATTGTAGTTGGAACTTGATCGATTTTAGTAAGAATTTATTTTCATTTAAATTATTGCTCTTTATTGGAGGTAAATATTAATATTACTTAAGAATACATTAGTAAAGTACTTAAGAATAAATTTGATTATGCACCGTTTTTTGTTATACTGAATGAGAGTTAAACCGACAATGATAAAAGTTTACTTATAAAATATCCTATATACTTACTAAAAGTAATAGGATGCAAAAACACAAGGATCTATTTACCTCTGACAAATATTATTTACTAAAAATGATAGGATGCTAAAACTCATCTGAAAAAATACTACTTACTGAACACAATGGAATGACGAAACAATAATCTATTTACCTCTGAAAACAATTCTTCTTACTAAAAATAATAGGATGTTACAACATAAGGATCTATTTACCGCTGATAAATCCTATGTACCAAAAATGACAGGATGCTAAAACTCCTCTGAAAAATCCTATTTACTAAAAATAATAGGATGCCAAAACTCCTCTGAAAAATCCTATTTACTAAAAATAATAGGATGCTAAAACTCCTCTGAAAAATCCTATTTACCTCTGAAAAAATCCTTCTTACTAAAAAGAATAGAATGCTAAAAACTAACGATCCAGGAATCCTATTAACGCCAAAATTCAATCCCGCCAGATCTCCTACATGATAGTGGACGTGATGCATAAGGTCTACCCGGACATCCTTCAGGACCACCTCTACGATGATAACAGCCTCCACAACGTCCCTAGGAACCCCAATCACAGGAACGAGGGACAGTCGATCGTCTCGCCGTGCCAGGACGCGGAGGACGAGAAGTGTCACCCCATAATTAAGGTAAGGATGGAAGGATGCGTCATGATACTTCTCATTTTCAACTGACGATGATTTCCTTCAAGGTCAGACGTTTGTAAGTTCTCTCACTCTTTCGTAGGGCGTCAGGGCTTCGGGGAATAGGTTCAATCTTGCCCCACAAACTTACTATTAAATGAAAGATAATTTTTTAAGTACAACTGTCTAAGTTCTCTCAATCTGCTCGAGCGAGATAGGGCACTAAAAAACTTTTAAATTTGTCTCCCCCAAGTCGAGGGGAACAATAATAGATTGTAAAGAGGCCAACTTGTATTCAAAATGTAGTACTGTGTTAGGAAGATGGACTTTGATGAAAATACGAGAAATCCTTATCAGACAGCTATAAAATGATAAACAATTACGTATAAAGTTAGGCAACATCCATAGAAATACTGATGGTGTACGCACACAAATATATAGAAATATATATATATATATATATATATAGTTATTATAATATATAATATATATTATATTATATATATTAGTAAATATTATATATATATTATCTAATATATATAATATCTATCATATAATTATATATATTTATATATATTTATATAAATATATATATATGATATATATATATATATATATATATATTAAATATAACTATAATATATATATATATATAATATATATAAGATACATATATATATAGAATATATATATAGTATATATATATATATATATATATATATATATATATATATATATTCTATCTATATAGATAAATATATTATAGATATATATATATATATATATATATATATATAATATATATATATATAATATCTATAATTATATATCTATCTTATAATATAGATATATATATAATATATAGTATAGTAATATATTATAATATATTATAATATATATATATATGTATAGATCATACTATATAATATATTAAACATATATAGGATATACAGACAGATAGTATAGATAGATAGATAGATAGATAGATAGATGGATAGATAGATAGATAGACTGCATTTACGATCAAAATATCTACCTATTACCTACTTACAACATCAAGAATAGTGCATATGACAACCCCTTGACTAACTCGTTCATATGGACAATAAGAACAACCAAGACACCAAAGGAGCGATATTATTTGAGAAACAAGTAATAAACCAATCTCAATAACCTCGTTTTCAGTTCAAAGAATTTACAAACCGAAATAGTTTAATATCGTTCGGCCCCAATTAATTCGAACCATTTGATGTTCCACCGGACAAATTACTGTTTACGGACATTGCCCTGCGATAGCCCTTATTCTTGAGATATTTTAAATAATCTGGACTCTCTCTCTCTCTCTCTCTCTCTCTCTCTCTCTCTCTCTCTCTCTCGCTCCTTTTTTACTTTTCGGCCAGTCTTTGTCATGAGTGTAACACAGCTCTATATATAGTTTTCAGTATCTCTTCCAATTTTGTCCTTATAATTGATTTTTAATATCATATCTTAAAAACGATGCTCTCGGAATAAAACATCTTTAACTATATTAGTTTAATGTTCATAAGAGTAAATGTACTATATTTCCAGCGCTCTCTATGAGTATTTACGATAGGAATAAATACCCACTGATAATTAGCAATCAATTCCGTAATTATAAAATAATTATCAAAATAATTATGAATCTTTGAAGAGTAACTATTTTTCCCTCGAATAAATAATCTGACTCTAAATAAGCAGAAAGTGATAATATATTTAAAATCATCATATTATTCGTAGTAAAATATGATATTAATTTTTGCGTCATGGTATATATAAAAAGGAAATATTATTAGATAAGGTCTTCATAGTTTCTCCCATTTGGAAATTTCAAGGCTAATTAAAAAAGGCACTGCTTTGTTTGCAAGAGTGACGTTGCTTGCTGTGCATGCCCAACATTTGCATTATAAAGTTTCGGCTGCATGCCACCGTTAAAATTAAACGGCTTTCTATTTTTTTTCTAACTAAATCTGGAGCATTTTTGCTGATATAAATATAAAGTTTAGGTGTAAAAATGAATAAATAAAAATCTATCGCTATCGGCTAAATTGTTACTGCTTTTGTTTACTAATTTAAAATTGGATTTATTTAGAAACAGATTTAGGAGATATAAATTCAGTCATGTGAATTTCCTAACTGTTATTTTCCCATCTAGGGTTATTATACTTCTCACATATACATATACAGCTGGTTTGATACTCGGGAAATTTGACAAAAAAATTGTCACTTTTGAAATACGACAACCACAGTGAATTTGGTGAATAGAGTCAATGAAAATTAATATTGATATTCTTAAAAGATATTTTCACACCTAGGGTTATTACTACCTCTTCAAGAATCTTATACAACTGAATTAATTAGTATTCAGGAAATATGACAAATCATTGTCACTTTATAAATACCACAACTACAGTTCATTGGTGAGTCGATTCAAGAGAAAATTAATATTGATATTCCTAATAGTTATTTTCCAAGCTAGGCTTATAATACTTTTTCGAAATAGTTTTAGAACTGAATTGATATTCAGGGAATTTGACCAAAAACTGTCATTTTGGAAATACCACAACTACAGTGAATTTGGTGAGAGAATTCAACAGAAAATTAAAATTAATTTTCTTAAAAGTTATTGTCACATCTAGGCTTATAATAATTTTTCGGAATAGTTTTAGAACTGAATTGATATTCAGCGAATTTGACAAAACATTGTCACTTTGGAAATACCACAACTACAGTGAATTTGGTGAGTGAAGTAAAAAAAATATATTTTTAAATCTAGTCTTATTACACTTTTTCGAAATAGTTTTAGAACTGAAGTAATATCCAAGGAATTTGACTAAAAAATTGTCACTTTGGAAATACCACAACTTCAGTGAATTTGGTGAGTCAAAAAAAATCTTTTTAAATGAAAAAAAAAAAAAATGATCAAAGAGTGAGAGAGGACCTGCTTCTCTTCCTCAGAATATAACTCGCTTATGCGGCCAAACGCTACAGTGGCCTAACTTAAGCCCTCCACCACCCCCTCGCCATAATGGAGACATCAGTTATATTCAGACGGAAGAAAATTCAACTTCAGGTAAAATGAGGGACACTTCAGAGATAGTTAGTTATTGGGGTAACCTCGTGATCACAGATGGGATGTGTCTCATTTCTTTTCTTTTTTTTTAAATTACGGTTTAGTGCTTCGGTTAACTTCATGAAATCGCACCTTTTCTGACGAAATAAGTCTCAAAATAAAAAAATAAATAAATAAAATAAATAAATAAAAGTACGATATAGGGCTTCTTTATGTAAATTGAAAAAAAAATTCGTCTTTATGTAAATAAGTCTTTAAAGTTAGCGTTCAAGATCAATAAACAAACTTCTCCCATATATTAATACAGCCATCTAACGCAAACTACTAATCAATTTATCCTAATACTGGCAAATCAAAATCAGTAACAGAATCGCGTGACTTCACCTTCCATGTTTCTTTATAATACTGAATTTTATAAACGACTTCCTAAACTCGCTGTCTACCGTTATCTGAATACAGAAAAGCTTTATGGGAGCTCTTGCAATCATTTTTCTGTTACCTGCTAAATGCTCTTCCTTTGATTTCAAACTAAAGTAATTTTGCCAGAAATAACAGACGAATTAACTATGCAATATCTACAGAGCGAATATCTGCGGCTGTTAATGACTAGTGATTACATTTAGCTAGCATTACTGAAGCCTGAATATTCATGCGAATAATAACAGATGTATTACGTACTTGACACCAATACCTTGGGAAATGGGGTGAAAAATATCTAATGCTATATTACTGCATAAAGAACCGCTAGTGTCAATTTCGCTTTCTTTAATTCTGCACTTAATTCACTAACTTTCCACTTCTGATTATTTTCTTTTAACTGGGTCATCCAAGTTCAATTAGAGAAAAGTTAAACGTTATAGCATTTCCGAGCTAAACCTTAAAATGAACTGCTAACATCATATGGCAACGAGATGTCGCCTCTCATTGGCTAATTCAAAATTTAAATCGACCAATCAAATACCTCAACGTCAACGAGATGTCGCCTCTCATTGGCTAATTCAACGCTTAGAACAATCAAATACCTCTCACTGGCTAATTAAAGAAATCGAACCAATCAAATACCTCAACGAGACTGTCGCCTCTCATTGGCTAATTCAAAATTTAAATCCAACCTATCAACTTCTTCAGTGAGGCATCCCACTTTGATCAAGCGATTACTCTACAACTGTCTTGGTAGGCGCATATATAATTCTGCTTCTGCTAGTTATAATTCTTTCGCTATCGTCAGGTTAATAATAAAAAACCCGAGCTACAGTATATATGTGCAAGAACGACCTTCATTTATTTACTGATTTGGCAGTTTTATGAAAAAGACATTGTCAGCAAATGATTTATTTTTCGTAGCGTAGGATACCTGCAGATCTTTCGTTGATTCTATTTCTTTTACATTTTTTATAACCCTGCTTCGTTATATTGAGTTCGCCAAAAGGAATGGTAATGCATCGTTTCTCACTAGTGCTTTATATATGAGCTTATGTGTAATACTTGTTGGCCTAACGTTCTGACAAACACTGAGTAGAATCTAAAATGTGTTCTCTGGTCCCCGTCTACTGATTCTCATCCTCCTATCTTCCATAAAAAGTTCCTGTAGGATGTGACATTGCCCATTTTAATCATTATCTGTTAGTTATGCACGTTAATTCCATTTAATTTTCTTACGAATTTGCCGCTGCGAGCATGGAATGAAATACAAGCACTAATGTAATACGTAAACAATAAACGATCATTAAACCTTATTCCTGTAAATTGATTAATGATTGACAAATAAAATCTATTCCAAATCCTTTTAAGAGCAATGCACTCCTTGAAAATATGGTGTAGATAATTCTTAAACTAAATAAGATTTGACCATTATATATCAGTGTGCTTCCGAAATTAACACTAGAACTAAAAAACTAATGTAAACTATTTCCCATAAAAAAGCTCAATACGTAATAGTTAATAATATTTTCGAGTGGATTCCTGTAGCTAAAAACAGTAATAATTTACAAAAAAACTGAAATGTTTGTAAATATACAACATCAGATATAATATGAATGTAAATGTTATATGAAACGAAAACAAAAATAAGGAATTGCTGCAGGATTTCCCCACATGACTTCCTGATCAGCCATACATTTTCTGGCTTTGAAAAGCTAAATACATTAACCCCTAAGAAAATAAACAGCATAGTAAGCAAGTGTTTGCTACGGAATCCTGCATGTTTCCTGTGCTTTCCTCTTCGTCAATATTCCCGCATGTTTATCGAAACTTCTTTGTTCCCGCAGAATGTCGAATTCCTAAGGCGTTGAAGTTTGAAGCATGTTTACTGCGTTACTCACGAATTACCAGGTTCACATCTTCCCTCATCATCTGCAACAAACGCTAAACTATGCCCTATTTAGCTCAAACGTTTTACAAAATGAATCTTAGATATATAAAAGAAATTAACCACTGAATTGCGGAGTAACCAGGAATAACTTACCTATTTCCGTCATGAAATCAACATTTTATAACCCGTCAATTTGCCATATTACCAGATGTCATATATACCCTTCCTTTATCATTTTCAGGAATGAATTTCAAAATGATAGTCAGGGATCATGTCAGCAAACATTTCAGGCATTGCTTTCAAGAGCGGCAAACATCATTTTGTATTGAAAGAATGATCTTGCAACACTTGTTTTATATATATATATATATATATATATATATATATATATATATATATATATATATATATATATTATATAAAATGGAGAAAAAAAACACTTAATATGCAAGGCTACCTAAGGCACCAGTAACTCACGGCCAATTTCATCTTTATGTGCCTGAATTAACCTGCAAGTAGACCTCTTAACTTTTCATTTCCTCTTGAATACAATTTCTTTCAGTAACCCCCTACCTAAATAACCAATAAACTCAATTCATAATAAAAGCACAGAAAGAAAAAATTATTGGTAGTTTCTGAACCTCAATAAAAACACTGCACATCACCACGCCCGCCAGCATTATATATATTATGCACTGCATTGGCTATTTTGTCCTGTCTTTGTAGAATGGCTAAATAATTGTCCCTGTAGAACAGCATCCAAATGTATAAGTAGTTAAGCCCTAAATAGTGTAGTTTGATTAAGCATAATATAATTCATTTCATTTCAAAATAAGATTTTTTAACTTTAATCTTCCTCTGAAGAATTCACATATAAGTTTTAATGAATGACTGCACTTCCTTTTCATTTTAGGAGCATGATCTCCGAACGAGAATGAATCTGACAATTTATTGAGAATATCTTAAATGAAGTGTAGAGAAATTATGCTAATTTATAATCTATTCTCTCTAGAAGAAGCATATCTTGATTGAATACGAACGTATAAAGATGCAAGTGTCTTAGTTTAAAGTTTCTTCAGCTTTATTAGCTGTCAACAGATTAACTCGGCCTTTTTTAGATAAAATTTGTACAGTAATCAGGAGATAAATTCATATTATGCTTATTTCCGACACGTTCGTGAATGTAAGACGTTAAGCTATTACAACAGACAAATTTTGTAAACTGGAATAAGATATCAAACAGAATGATAACGTGCATAAGAAATCAAACATAAATATGAAATGTAAAAGCAATAATAAAAACCATAAAATGCGTGTAAAATAAATCAAATGATAAAATGTCAATAGAAATCAAACAAAATTATAAACACGACGACAAAAAATTGAAAGCTTTCATATTGAAATAGACGTATTGGTGGGAGAAATGGCTTACAATAATTATTGCAATTCCCTACAGCAATTAAAACTCTAACCTCTGCAGAGATTATGCTTCTGAAATCATGCACAAGACAATGAGAGTGAAAAAACATTATCGTTTATAGTTAGGAAATGCACCTCTCCTTCAGACATTGCACTGATAAGTAACTGTCTCTCCTGTTGCAAGACACGACAGTTAATATCTGAGGAAGTTTGAGTTACTTCGTAGACCAATTTATAAACGCCCATGTTTCCCTCACTCTATCTCTCTCTCTCTCTCCACAGTACCCCACGGAAGGCCCTGGTCACCACCCTCTTCACAACCAAATTCACAACCAAATTCACAGCCACAACCCAGAGTACCTAAACCAGGCCCTCAGGTAGGTCACCACCAACCACAGAACTTCTTTGATCACAAATTGTAATTTTTCGACAAGTGTTAGACAATAGTGATATGGAGTGATGGAGGACATTTTGCAATGAGTGTTTATTTGAACAAATTGCATATTGCATCAGTGTTCTCGTGTGTATATTGGCAAATATATCAGCATGATCATTATAAGTTATCGTCAGGCACACATACATACAATTATATGCACTGGATTAACTAATGTATCAGGTACGATTATTACACCCTGTTATACGTATCAATACAAAGCTTCTTACATATATCTAACACAGGAACACACACACACATATATATATATATATATATATATATATATATATATATATATATATATATATATATATATATATATATATATATATATATATATATATATGAACAACCTTAGGAGGTATACGAGAAAAAAAACTATATATTCTTGTTCAGAAAATACCTCACAAAAGTAAAAGTGATTTCATTTCCATTTTTCTGCTTTGAATAACAACTATAAACGAAAACAGATTACCCACCATGAAAAACATTTCTTGCATAAAGGTGTTTTATCGTTAAAATTAGATGTATTATCTGTATGCTGTTTTCGCGTTTATGTTAGCGAGTCGAGTCATCCACTATATTGTTTGATTATTCCATAAAACATACACAAAAAATAAATATACGAATTATCCAAAAAATATACAACAAATATACAAAATATACAATAATAAATACGCAAATATACAAAAATTTACTTAAATTAATATTAAAAAATATACATAAATTAAATATACAGAAAATATACATAAAATAAATATACAAAAATATACATACACTAAATATACAAAACATACATAAATATACAAAAGTAGATACACATAAAATATACATAATATAATATACAAAAATAAATATACCTAAATTATACATAAATTAAACATACAAAATATACATAAATTAATTATACAAAATACAAAAAAATAAATACACAAAAAACTAAAAAAGGCCAGATTGGTGTGAAGTTTCGGCAGCCCAAAACTTCGGAGCAACTATCGGCCGGAGGTTAATTATCTCGATTCCCTCAAGAGAGAAACTTCTGCAAATTAAGTAACTGACTTGACGAAATCAAGCTTAACAGAATTGGTGTCATATTAACACCGAGGTAAATCATCTGGCCTTTTTTGTTTCTATTTTTCTTGTATATTTTTTGTTGTATATTTTGTACATTTATTTTCGTATACTTATTCTATGTATATCTAGTTTTATATATTTAATTCTTGTATATTAATTCTTGTATATTAATTTTTGAATATTTAATTTATGACTATTCATTTCTGTATATTTATTATTTGTATATTGATTATTGTATATTTTGTATATTAATCTTTGTATATATTTTTTATATTTATTTTTTCATTAAAAGCTTATCCGTTTAATTTCTTTATCATATTACTATCATTATCAATTTTATTTCATGACAGTGTGTGTGTGTGTGTGTGTGTGTGTGTGTGAGTGTGTGGGTGTGTGTGCAGTCCTATTTCTACAAAACTACCTTGTATTGTAATATGACAATGATAATTTGCTGAGATGTAATCATGCAAATTCCCAAAGAATTGTTTACAACATCGGAGAACTGAATGCGTTGCAAATATTTTTAAACAGACTCAGGATAATTCTCCTTAAGAAAAAATTGCAAATGTTTAAGTTACAAAAAAAAAAAATAAATAAATAAATAAAATCCTTAACTCCCATTATGAACACCTTCGCTTCTTTCAGGATACTGAGATCACCATACACACCTTCATTTAATCAGCTGAGCGTCTGCAGAAGCGCCGCCCCGAACGGCCAAATAGCTACGACGCGATTCGGCGGCGGCCCCGAGACCGAGTTGAACGAGCCCCACCCGACGGAGGACCCCACCAGAGACGAGAGGAATGACCATCAGATGGCCAGGATGCGCCCGAATCAATACACCAACGGAGGATTCACGGCCATGTGACGCTAAGTCATTTTCTCTCTTCAGAGTGGAGAACACCGCGACACTCAGCAAGTCGCCTAGGAGGAGAGCGTGACGTCACCCGAAGGCAGCCGGTGACGTCACCAGGATGTCGTGACGTCATCAGTCTTCCTTTCGGGAGCTAGCGACGCGGATTGAACGTGTTCGACTAACTTTTCTTGGGATGACGGAGAAATGTTATGATGGACGTATAGGGAGTAAATATGAGTAATTGCGTGTATATATACATATATACATATATATTTATACATATAAATAATTACTGCGATGAAAAAAGGTAAAAACCAACAAATATAAACGTTTATTTCAATATAACGAAAAATAGAAAAATGGAAAACTAATCAGAAAAACTGACGTGAATTTTTTTGGTTACATTCATCAACATAAAAACTTCAAATCCACTAATATGTAATACAACTGACTGAAAATCTCATGGCTGGATTCTCTTTGTCTCTCTCTCTCTCTCTCTCTCTCTCTCTCTCTCTCACCATATCTATATATACATAGGTATACCTGAGTGTGCGTATGAATTAGCGCATGAAATCATGTATACATATTATAATCAGTTCATAGAACAAACACATAAACATCTATAGAAGAATATATTTAAGCACATACACTTTGAAATGCGTGTAAATTATATACATTCTGATTTTCAGGAACTGACGGTTAAGTTCTGCAACCAATTAGGTGGCTGGGAACGACAGCTTCAGCCAATCGTCACCTCCATAATGAAAGACATTAGTTTATGAGCGCGCGTGTTTATGTAGTTCAACGTAGATTACACTCTTAGACTGCATCTGCAACATGCAGTATTTGTGAGAGTGAAGTGATACCGACTACCTAATTAGTTATTTAGTAGCGATATCTGCTCAAGGATAACATTGCCAACATTTATGTGTCAACATGTGATACCCACCAGCGTTTACAGAGTGCCCATGTTTCAGGAGTGCCCAAAACGTTCAGACGGATGCCACCTCTGTAATTCAAGGTCATTCTCGATGTCAGAAAGTCAGAAATTATGTGGATATTTGTGTACATTTTTATTTCGAACGGCCTGCGGTGCTATCTCCCATTCCGTTGGATATGGAACATAAAATTTGGGCCAAAGGCCAAGCGATGGGAACTACGGGGTCACTCAATGCTGAAAGGGAAAATGAGAATTTAAAAAGGACTTAATGGACGCTGCAAAGAACTTCAAGTAATACCTATAGTGAGGTGCACCGTTGGCACTCCCCCCCCCCCCACACCCCCCCACAAGGGAAGTTAGAATGAAAGTTTCAGGTTTAGGGATACAAAGCTTCATGATTCAGAGTATCAGAGTATAAGAATCGAGCGCTAGAACATGTGGGCAAATTTTCTGACATATTTGCCCATCATGTCCGTGGGCATTTGCAGAAAGTACCCAGCTGTCATGACAACAATCTGCTGCCCTTAACACTGACATAACATCATACGGAAACGAAAGAAATTGCTGCCATGGAAGATTCGTTGTAAAGTATGAAGTGAGAATCGAAGTTGCGAGAGTTAAAGAAGTTGGACAGATGGATGGAACGATACAAAATAAAACGGAAGAGAAGTTAAAAAAAAAAGACAGAAAACATCGCAACTGGTGGTAACCGGAGCCTGAAGACTTTATTCTCCACTAAGACTTGAACAATATCAAAAGGTGATTGGAAACAAATTGCAGAATAAAAGTCAAATGAAATCATTCCTCGGGGCAGCTTAATCCTCAAGCCTGGGAGATAGTTATATATATATATATATATATATATATATATATATATATATATATATATATATACTATATATATATATAATATATATATATATACTATATATATATATATATATATATATATATATATAACTATATATATATATATAACAAATTGCAGAATAAAAGTCAAATGAAAATCATTCCTCGGGGCAGCTTAATCCTCAAGCCTGGGAGCTAGTTATATATATATATATATATATATATATATATATATATATATATATATATATATATATATATAATACGATGTCTGTATGGCAGAAGAGACGTAAGATTATTTAGGTGAACATATTATCAAGTGTTATCTATTTATTATGCACGTGTATCTATTTATATAAGTTATCGCTTCTTTATCCATCATTTATTCGTAGACTTTAATAATAAGTAGCGCAAGTACTAACCATTTTATAACAAACAGACATGAGAGAGAGAGAGAGAGAGAGAGAGAGAGAGAGAGAGAGAGAGAGAGATGCCTTGTCGCAGACTAGAAGTTTTATAAATGCACACAGCTTTTAATCTGCAAGCTTTATTTACTTATTTGTGTATTTATTTTACAAACACGTCCTTCTAGAACCTTGTTGAGAGTTGCAGGAGGGCTAAACTTCCCCCTCCCCCCAAAAAAAAAACACACAGAAAAAAGTCATGCCAACTTACGACCACCGCGCGAGAAAAGAAATCAGGTGTTGTGCAGTTTTGGAAGGCGTCGGTTGATGCCAAAATTTTTAAGAAGTTGAAATTGTAAATAATACTTCTCGGAGTCATGGACCATTGGAAAGAGACGCTGCAGTTACGATCAGGAACATCAAACGCCTGTGAGAGTTTTAAACGAATTCCGGAAGTCGTATATGCTTCTGGTGTCTGTTGAATCCACCGACGTCTTTGAATCCACATTTTGAAATCCTACGTCCACTGAACATCCAGGATGTGTCGATGTCCTACGATCTTGTGGTTTCCTGAAGGACATTCCCTTACTTGATGGAAATCACAGCACACTGTAACTACTTTTATTGTATTACTTCGTGTTTTTTTTTCATCTATTCGAATGGTGCAATATTAATTACATGTTGGAACTTTTTTTTTACTTATGGTACATACAAACATGTACATTCATACATTTACGTGTAAATATGCACACATCTGCGAAGATCACTTATCCTGTTTATGTTTTTTTTCAATCTACTGTGCTTTAAAGGACCGGACGGGAATACATTGGTGAAGAAGCCCACCATGCAAGTGTAAATATATACTAATATATATATATATATATATATATATATAAATAAAGAGAGAGAGAGAGCAGGGAGAGTGAGAGAGAGAGAGAGAGAGAGATATATTTGTATTTACACTGACAACATTGTGGATTTCTTCACCATTTCAGTGATTCGTGCGAGAGTGACTCATTATGAGATTTATTTAAATACATAAATACATTAATTTGTAAATAAAAAAATACACAAACAAACAAATAATTCTTCAACAACAGGCCCTGTGAAGGCAGCTTACGACGATATGTCCACAACTACGAAATACGAGAGAATTGCATGTTTCTCTTAGCCCACGAGGTATTTTTCGGACGTGTATGATACGAGAGGGCTTCACTCACATGGACAAGTCATTGACGTTTGAAATATGAGCATACGACTGATTCAGTTCGAAGCAATAAATGCCAGTGGTTTTAGCATAGCCTTCGAGCACTGGCCAGTTTTTGAGTGGTCATTATAACATATGTTGTTGACAAATCATGTATAATAAATATATGTTTATATATACACATATATAAGTATATATATACATAAATCACTTTGTATATGTATAATATATTTATATATATATATATATATATATAGTATATTATATATATATATATATATATATATATATATATATATATATATATATATATTACTAAAAGGAAGGAACTCATTTAAACTGGATGGATACTTGATAATGAGGATTGGCTGTCGTTAAAAGCTTTTAACTTTTTGAAATAAATAAATAACTTCGCTAGACACCATCCAGTTTGAATGGGGTCCTTTTAATGATATATATATATATATATATATATATATATATATATATATATATATATATATATATATGTATATATGTTTCTTTGTAAGCCATGTCAAGGCTTGTCCTTGTACATTGTTCCTGTGTATGATAATTGACAAAAGATAACAATGCATGCTATGTTAAGGGTTAATTATATTCGCCGGTGTCTAATTACGTGGCAAGAGGTTTCCAAAGTCAGCGTTGACTCTAACAGCGGTTAATTTCGGTTAATCAAAGTTTCGCCATCTTTCGCCAAGCTAGTTAAAATAAAAGTGGGTTAATTCATTCATTAAATAAATAAAGTAATAAACAATAAAACTAATTAGTAGAGGGAAGTTATAAACCAAATTAAATATTAAAATATTAAGTTGAATCAATTAATTTAGAAGTAAAAAATTAGGTAATGAAAAATAAAAATGAATTAAGTTAAGTAATAGTGACACACGTGTTAGCTACGTAAAGTAAAACATAAAAATAAATTGAGATTAATTATACTTACGAACAAAACTTGATACTTGAATGAATCATTTTATAAGTAGACGTGGCGTCGCAACCAATCGGTCCATTGACACAAAAAAAAATCAATAAAATAATTTTTTTGTTAAAAATGGAAATAATTCACAGTAAATTTCAGTAATTTCAAACCGGATCGTTAGAAAGAGTTATTCAAACAAGCTATGGCAACAGAAAAATATTTTTTAAAAACTGGAGTAAACTACAAACCAATCTCCGCAAACAGTAAAAAAAAAAAAAAATAGATAAAATCATTTTTTTAAATGGATATAATACACTGCAAATTTTACTAATTTCAACCAAGATCGTTACAAAAATTTATTCAAACAAGCAATGCCAACAGAAAAATATTTTTAAAAATCTGGAATAAACTACGAACAAACCAGACCGAACCAACCTTCGCAAAAAAAAAAAAAAAAAAAAAAAAAAAAAAAACAAAAAAAAAAAAAAAAAAAAAAAAAACTGAAAGAGTATCAAGTAAACAGAATTAATCTTCTAGAACGAAAGATTAAAAGAAGAGGAAATAAATCTAGAAATATATATATACTATATATATATATATATATATATATATATATATATATATATATATATATATATATATATATATGTATATATATCTAAAACTTTGTGCGTCTTTTTTTTTAGAAATGGTCAGACCAGTTCTTTTGAAATGGAAACCAATAATCATTTAAACAGAGAGAGAGAGAGAGAGAGAGAGAGAGAGAGAGAGAACAAAGTGGACATATAAGGAAAGGAATAATAGAAAACTATTGATAAGACAGAAAAAGCAGATATATAGATATACAGAGCCAATTAACCAAGTTAATAGGAACAGAAAAATGTAAGACTTACTTCGTATTTCGACAATAAATGAATTCACGAAGATATGTGAAAGAATCTCTCAGCTGGATGCAAAGGCTGTAGTACAGATAATCATCCCATTTTATCAAATAACGATTAAAAATCAAAAAGTTTTAATGTTGTATGTGTCATCTAGTATGCTTTATCTCGGTATTTTGATAAACATGTCCCAGGGTTCATATACATAATGTATAAATGCGTTATTCGTAGACTTACAATTTAAATATATAATATATATATATATATATATATATATATATATATATATATATATATATATATATATATATATATATATATATATATATATGCTTAATGGCAAAACAGAAGCCAGGTACTTCTGACAATTTTTAGTGTCGTGGTAAAAAAAATATGAGACGGAGTAACTATTTTCATCAGAATTTATTTAATAATTTCCCTTACCAAACTAATTAGCAAATATTCTAGGACATTATTCACGGCGTGGCAGCTTTTGATAATATACCCAACGTGATTATCCCCTTGTAAGTTTTTCTAATGTGCTTGCATTTCACGATGTTATCTCTAAAACTATCTAAAACTATATATAAATATTTCAGGCTAAAATCACTGCGTTGAATATTTAATAGATTCCAAGATATGACTTAGACAAGATGGAACTACTGTGACTATCAATTTATCAATTTTGCACTCGATAATTATATTAATTTCAATCTAGTTACGACGTTGTAAACAATACAGGAAAATTGGGGTTTGTATGAACTGTAAAAATGAAAACCAGGAGTTAATTTAATCAAATAACTTTGTGAGGACTTATCAAATGAACACTGTACTCGCAGCATAATTGCAATTCAAACATGTACCGCTTATATATATATATATATATATATATATATATATATATATATATAATATATATATATATATATATATATATATATATATATATATATATATATATATATCACCGTCATGAAACCAATATTTCTAAAGAGATGAATTTGAGACTAATATTATGATTCCAATATTTCAATACACTTAATAAAATAAAACTTTTAAAAAACTCGATCTTTAGCAATCTCAGATACATCTAACGTCTTCGAGACAACCCAAAATATTTCCGTCAATAAAAAAAATTCAAAGCAATCGTAATTTTAAAACTTAAGCTGCTACGCAAATAAGTAAACCAAAATATGAAGTGTCAAAATTTAAATATTAAAACTCACCCATTCAAAACTTAAGGTTGTTGCATAATATTAACATAAACCATGTTCTGTGTTTAGCAGTTATTTGCAAGACGAACTTGACTCAAATATATATTTTTGATATAAAAAAATATTTTTTTTTTGGACTTGATACATGCTTACCCTTCGTTCGTTCTAAGTCATTCTGGTGTGAACCCACTGTTTAATAACTGTATAATACTTTTGGTGTAATTCAACAACCATTTATTCCCCTAGTTTTTGATAATCAGCAACCACTTGTATCCCAAATGAACCATTTTGTAATCTCGCTTTGATGTGATTATGAGCATTACGATAAATATGAAAAATGACTTAACCAACGTAACAGAATATATATATATATATATATATATATATATATATATATATATATAATATATATATATATATATACAACTTGTTGGACAATTCCTAGGACGTCAAGCAGTTGCTCTAATTAATCCTTTTTGTGGATTTTACAATCAAATGCTAGAAACCGATTAGCTACTTTTGGGATTTAAACCCACTTTTTTCCATTTATTCCTTCCTCCAGAGATTGTGAAAACCTGTGTATTTAATCAACATTGTTATGGATTACTTATTATATTCATTAATAATACCTTTGCCATGATATATAGCTGTATTTAATATATAAACCCTCTCCACCCCATCTTCGGATTGTGAATCGAAGATGTCCGTGTATATAGCTTCCCCATTGATTAAGTATAAGCTTTTAAAGTTGTTATACGCAAATGACAATGTTTAAAAAGGATGAACTTGCTCATAATGAGTACTGATTACTGATCATAGTCTATGCAAGATTATGTAGCTTCGCTTCTCTCTTTTTAGGGTCTGTCTGTTTCAATTGAACGTTTCTTCTTTTTTTGTGGTCTTTCTCCGCATTTTAATCTCTTCTAAGGTGAAATAAATGAAGTATTAACTAAGGTCTTTGAATTTACTACCCTCAAACGAATGGCATTATCATCTGCTATGATAAACAAGAAAGAGTCTGTCAGTATTGCAATTGCATACACACACAAAAACTGCAAGAATTGAAAGAGCATATCACCAGAGTTTGATGGACAAAGCATGACGGATGACAAAGAGATTGATAGAGGAAGAGCAGTGTGCGTAAAGGACAATGCATAAGGTACCTGGATCAAGTGTGTAATAATGAAACAGTTATGTGAGAATGAGCATACACTGATCTAGCAAACACACATGAATAGACTGACTGACACATATCATGAAGGAGAGTGTTAAGAATGTTTATTATAAAAGATATATCATGACAACGACTCAAGTTTTAGTGGTAACGCAGCCTGTTAAAGTATGAAGATGGGAGAGTGACTAATTTGGTGTAAATGTGGGACTTGGGCAAGGGTGTTTTATATCTCGGTAGCCCGTTTAGACCAAATCTGGCAATTCAAACCAGAGTTACCTTTATACTGATGGAAAACTGTCTTCTTTTAAGCTCTGCTCTAAATTTGCGTTAAATAGTATTAAATTATGACTGAATAATCAGCCATGTGATTTAAAGATTTAAATGCAAGTAAATATGCTAATTCCTTTCAAGGAACAGAAAGGTTTCACTCATATGAAGGAATAATCTTGCTTCATGTTGCCTCAATCAAGACTTGGGCCTTGAAATCACGGTTAGAAAGCACTAGACAAATCAAAGACCCAGCCACTGCGCTACAATAGGCCTAGGCCTAGTGAGCCCGTCCTCGAGACAGAAGTTAGCCTATGGATCTCGAACACTACAGGAAAACATCTACCTAAAAGTAACATTGCAATGAAGAAACTACATCACAGATCTCAGAGAAACGAACAAAGGGTGATACACTGTCTATACCACCACAAATAGGCACATTCTTCCTAAAGAAATACAAGGTGAATCACAACAACGGTTACAGTCTACAAATTACATCTTCAATCAGTAATTATGAAGATGTTTCAGCACTGAGGCTTAAGCCCATGGAATGTGACAATACCGTCACAGGATAATTCTGCTCCAGACAGTCTGGAAGAAATATGAACGGTCACTATGGCTGGAAAAACTATAGGCTATCTTTTGCCTCTAGCCACTCTAATATTTGTTTTTTCAAGAGAAGGATGCATATGCAACATGTGACGTCAATGGCATAACGACCAACTTGTGCAAGAGCAGAGTTTAGAAAAAACAATAGAACTTGGTTTGAAATAGGATCACACACCGTCTTCGTGTAATACACACACAAACACCACTCTGCAGACACTTATACATGTATATTTACAAGGTTGACTAATATATATAAAAAACAATGTTGATTTTTTAAACAAATTGAATAGTTTACATTTGAATTTTGATTTTAATGTGGTTAGTTTTGATGTCTCTTTTTTTACAAAAGTGCCTGTAGATGATTTACTTGAATTTTTGGAGGATGAATTAGAACGTCATGATATTCCCTTACTGTGGCAAACCTCATTAGTCTCATAAGGTTATGTATCAAAGATAGTAAATTTTGTTTTAATTGGAAATTTTTTGTACAAAAGTTTGGCAATATTTCCATGGAATTTTTTTAGACAAAACTCTTACCAAGAATTTTGCCTCAAAAAGTTATATGATTTAGATTTGTGGATGATATTTTCTGTATTTGGCCAGTTCACGAAAATCTTCAGGAATTCCTTAATAATCTCAATAATTTAGTCCCTTCTATAAAATTTACTGTAGAGGAAGAAAGAAGTTGTAATTTGAATTTTCTTGAGGTAACTGTCCATAAAAATGATAGAAATTTCACCTTTTCAGTCTTTCGGAAATCAACTAACATTGCCTCTTTTGTTCATTACTACTCCAATCACCATCAAAATGTTAAATTCTCTGTTTTTTTCTGGGATGTTCCTAAGGGCTTTTCGTGTCTGTAGCCCGTAGTTTATTGACGCTGAGACTAAAACTATTTATGATATTGCATTGAAACTTAAATACCCAAGGACTTTTGTAGATGTGGCATGGAAAAGAGCTAGAAAAACATTTTATTCAACTAATGACAAACTTGAATTTAGTAAGCATAACATAATAAAATTACCTTATGATGAAAGGTTTTTAGAAATTCCTAGAATTTTGAAGCTTTTTAACATACATGTCATTTTCAGTAATATTAATGTCAAGAGTTTAGTAATAAAAAAAATTCTCCTAAAGATCTTCCAGGCTGCATATATGAAATTCCTTGCAAAAAGTGTGATAAAGTCTATTACGGACAAACCGGTAAATCTTTTTCACAACGTCTCAAACAGCATCAATATTCTGTGAGAACTGGGCAAATACCGAATGCATTATTCGTACATATGAGAGATTTAGATCATCATATTAACTGGAGTCAAGCAAGAGCCTTAATCGCGCGTAATAACATAGTTAAAAGGAATATCATTGAATCTGGTTTCATCAGGTCAAATAATGGAAATGTTCTAAATTTAAGTCTTGGTTTATTTAAACTTGATGGCTTCGTAATGAAAAAAGTTGTAAATAAATATAATCAACAAAATTAATATATTCAGTTTTTACATGTTTTGGACTATACGGATACTTTGCAGTTTTTGTTAGGGTTAAATCTATTTTTAGGTTTGTGACCGTGTGATACCCGATAATCCTGGATTATCTCTTTAATTTTTACCCTTTTGACAATTAACCATCTGGTATTCTTGATCTTGTTGTTTACCTGATAACTTTCTCTGATTCTCTTCAATTGTATTTCATAATTCATTCGTTTCTTGGCAATGTCTTAGTAAAGACGAAAGCGCTTGGATTTCTGACTATCATTTTCCTGTGGTATCCCCTTGTTTAATGAAGTCATGTGCATCTACTGTGATTTTTTAAGTATACATACGTATATGTATGTTTCTGTTTTTATGGCCAGTTACGGCAAAGACCGAAATAAAGTAGCTTAGTTAAAACGAACACGTTATAAAATCAAAATAACTTGAATAACAGTTATATTTAATGTCTTAACAAACGTTATCGTCATTATTATCATCATTACTACTGAAGTTAATTCAATTTAATTTCTAAAAATGTAACTGCACTACTTTTGGATTAGTTACCCATTTAAACTACGCAAGATGCGTTTTCTTTTTATCGTAGAACCCGTTTTCTCTTATTAAATGTCAACACTAGTTTCGATGAAAAATTTTGTGACTTGCATTGATTCCATATGAATTTTAACTCTAAATTCGTGTGTCAATAAGCTATGCAGTGACGACGCAGGAAATACAGATGCAAATATAAATCAAATATGGCATAAAATGAAGAGAAATTCTCAATATTTGTCATATAAAAAGAGTTACTGTCCAAACATTCCGAAATACTTTTGTGTTATGGATAGAAAGTCCTATATCTTATTCACAAGCTAATAAGATTATTACTTGTTAATTTGATAATATCTAAACTAGACCAAGTCATTAACACACGCACAATCTCTCTCTCTCTCTCTCTCTCTCTCTCTCTCTCTCTCTCTCTCTCTCTCTTTATCTGTCTCTTCTCTTCCTCTCTCTCCTCCTCTCTCTCTCTTCTCTCTATTCTTCTCTAATTCAAGGAATGGTAGAGAGCTGACCCGAAAAAAAAGTTACAATAAACTTAGGTTGAGAGTTCTTTTACCTACAAAAATGCCAACATATATTGAGGCATGACATTATCCAATTCCATTTATTACAAAAGTAAGTCACGTTCTAAACTTTGAATTTCACAAACCATTTATTATCTGCATGGGAAAACAGTTATTTACATGAACGGCAAAACCCAACTAACTGTACCGCCTCGTTTAAAATCTTAAGGTCAGTAAATAAATTAAATATAATCACTTATTTTTATCGCGTACAAAGTAGTAAATCTGGCTAAACTTGATACGTAAATATAATACGCATATTGATTTTTTTTATTCAATTTCCTCTACAGCTGAGAACATGTGCATTAGAGAGAGAGAGAGAGAGAGAGAGAGAGAGAGAGAGAGAGAGAGAGAGAGAGAGAGATTCTTCAGTTTCCTCTAAAACAGAGACCATGTGCATAACAGGAGAGAGAGAGTTGCAAGGATTAGGATGTCCCAAAGACTTATTAGTCCATCTAAGGAGACATCGTGTGCTTACTTATCTCTCGGAGCTGAGAGGAGAGAGAGAGAGAGAGAGAGAGAGAGAGAGAGAGAGAGAATTGTCTTCAATTCCCCTACAACTGAGACTGTGCTAAGAGAAGAGAGAGAGAGAGAGAGAGAGAGAGAGAGAGAGAGAGATATTTTCTTCAGTTTCCTCTACAACTGAGACTATGTGCACAAACTAGAGAGAGAAGAGAGAGAGAGAGAGAGAGAGAGAGAGAGAAGAATTGTCTTCATTTCCCCCTAAACTGAGGACTGTGCATAAGAGAGAGACGAGAGAGAGATTTTCTCAGTTTCCTCTACAACTGACGACTAATGTGCACAGCAGAGGAGAGAAGAGAGAGAGAGAGAGAGAGAGAGAGAGAGAGAGAATGGGGCCTTGAGTGGCGAGTGCGGGTTTTTAGCGATAATGACAAATTTTATGACATCGGTCGGTCTCAAACGGACCATTAAACTAATCTTCAATCTGCGACCATGAGTAATTAGCAATCGGATACCAACCCATAATTCGCGTTATTATTACCTATCAAGAATTGGTCAGCGTAATAAGAATGATTTGTGAAGGTCTCCCTCGTATCGCTTCAGTGTGAAATGCGTATAGTACCAGCATTCATTTCATTCTTCAGACTTCGAGACGCCAGAGGATTTAGAATATCAATAAAACGACGCCCACATTTTGCTTCTAATGCATTAAAATCAACTTTCATATTAGGAATTTGAAAATGGAATTGAATATAGAATTTTGACCAAAAGTCAAGCTCTTTATTTTTATAATCTTGTGTGCTGATACACACACACATCACACATACACAACACGCACACACACATTGAACACAACACACATATATATACATATATATATATATATATATATATATATATATATATATTATATATATATAATTGTATATATAGAAATCTTTCATAGATGAAAGTTTACTTATTGTTAGATGTTTTTACAATGACTGATGTATCTTATACCATATGGAACTGTTTACTTAATCTTAATAAAATAAATAAAAATAAAAATAAAAGAATGATACTGATAGTTACAGAATAAGCACATAATATGATAAAAAATAAATTAAATGTATCGCTGTGAAAGAACCATAATATTACTGTACGGCAGATGAAAAAAAAAACTCTGTATAGGCAATGATTTCATATAATAATAACAATAAAATAATAATAATAATAATAATAATAATAATAATAATAATAATAATAATAATAATAAGAAACATCAGCTACCTTGCAGTAATAAGTGGTCCTCTGGGACTATGGTATCAGAACAGATAGGGTGATACGTGCAAATAGACCAGACGTGACGTTGATTGACAAAATCAAGAAGAAAGTATCACTCATTGACGTCGCAATACCATGGGACACCGGAGTTGAAGAGAAAGAGAGAGAAAAAATGGATAAGTATCAAGATCTGAAACTAGAAATAAGAAGGATATGGGAGATGCCAGTGGAAATCGTACCCATTATCATAGGAGCACTAGGCACGATCCCAAGATCCCTGAAAAGGAATCTAGAAAAACTAGAGGCTGAAGGAGCTCCAGGACTCATGCAGAAGAGTGTGATCCTACAAACGGCGCACATAGTAAGAAAAGTGATGGACTCCTAAGGAGGCAGGATGCAACCCGGAACCCCACACTATAAATACCACCCAGTCGAATTGGAGGACTGTGATAGAGCGCAAAATAAAG